>NW_025334149.1:263147-420289 GCF_014858855.1 Bufo gargarizans | reverse complement strand
GGATAGGGGAGGGCAGAGGCCGACGCGCTCTGCCCAGAGGCCAGCTCTTCCGCTGGGGTAAGGCCTGGTGGAAGTTCGGCTGTGGAGAAGAGGATAGGGGAGGGGCAGAGGCCGACTTGCGCTCTGCCCAGAGGCCAGCTCTTCCGCTGGGGTAGCCTGTGGGAAGTTCGGCTCTGGAGTAGAGGATAGGGGAGGGCAGAGGCCGACTGCGCTCTGCCCAGATGCCAGCTCTTCCGCTGGGATGGGGTCAGGAAATCATATCCCCAGGACCTTGTTGAAGATCGGCCGTGGAGAGGAGGAATCGCTTACCTCCTCCTCCAGGCATTCCTGCAGGGTTGGTGGAGGATCTGAAACGGCAGTCCAGTATCCTGGTAGGCCTGGTGCAGTAGACCGCGGTCCCATCTGCACCATCGAAGTTAGGGGTGCTGCCCCCTGTGGTTGGGGATAGAGACCGGTTGTCTCTTCTCTCTTTACAAACACACTGCTGCTGGGGAGTCAGACGACTGTCTCAACTCTCTGTAACGCTGCCTGGTGCTGGGTAGTGGGTGCGACCATCTCCACTCCTAGTAATGCTGGTTGCTGCAGGGACGGGGGACTGACAATCTCCTCTCCCTGTGATCCTGTCTGCCGCTGGGGAGAGAGACCGGTTGTCATCTCTCCCTGTAAGTTAAGCTGTCGATGGGAAGTCAGACCGACTGTCTGGACTTCAGGTAATGCTGGCTGTAGTTGGGGATCTGGGCCGGCTACCCAGCATCCCTGTAGGGCCGGTGGAGAGACTTCGGTCCCATCTCTACCTGCCGTCGGGACGTCTTCCCAGAACCAGTCAATGAAGTTCCCTACTTTGGGAGTTGGTAGGGAAGCAGGGGGTATCGCCGGCAAGTCTTCCCAGTTGTAGGAGGGCAGATCTGGCTCTACTTGTCGAGTAGGTTGGGGATGAACAGAGCTGAGCAGGTGTTGATAGGTCTGCTCCAGCTCCCACTCCCTTGTTACCAGGTGGATCATGTCTTTGCTCACCTCCCTTCCGTCAGCATAATCATGCATGCCCATCCGGTAGTCATAGATGTCCCAAAACCTAGACTCCTCCGTGCTGCCAAGATCAATGTCCTCCTCCAAGGCATCCCATAGTAACCCAGGTCCATCATAATCCTCACCCTCGGGTCTGTCGTGCTCAGCCATCCAGGGGGAATGTTGAATGACATGCCACCTTAGGGCCTGGTAAGCGTCCTCTAGCCAAAGCTCCTTACATACCAGGTTCTGGAGCTCTGTTACCCAGTCATCCAGGGGCTGCTCTCCCAAGAGACCCATCCGCATCGCCACACGCTTTTGTAGCCGCTGCTCATAACTGGGGAGACTCTCACCTCGCCGCCGCTGGGCATCTTCCAGGGCATCATACCAGACTTCCTTTCTGTCTTCATCCCTCCAGTCCGGGTCATCATCCTCCTCGTAGTGGAACGCTGTTCGAAGACTAGCCGATTCCATCCTGCTGTAGCCAGGGGCGCTGTACGGATACTAGCGTTGCCCTCAATATACTCCACAAACGGTGTCTCCGAGCTGCTTCTCCTCACACTAGGACGCCATCCCACTGCTTGCCACCAATGTAACGGAACGCCTGGCACCCCGACCGGGTACCTCCGTCGATAGATGCTCCTAGTGCTTTCCGAGGACTCCAAACACTCCACTTGGCACCGTACGCACTGCAGACCCCACGAACCACCGCAGCTTGGTTGGGGTCTCACCGTCCTCCACCCACGCTGGACCTACGACAAGGCTCCAGGCTCCAGTGGGTGAACCTCTCCTACAGCCAGAGAGCAGGAACAGCTCTTACAAGAGCTAGTAGTTATGCCAGGGGAGTATAGCAAATCTTCAGCGTATAGCAATTCCCCAGTTTGATCAGTTATCCAAACACCAGTCTCAGCATGATGAAGGATAAAACAGGAACACTTTATTGAGGGCTACTCGCCCGTATTTATGCAGGTCCCCATCTGGTGGCCACGTCCTTAGGGGACCAGAAGGGAGACTGTGACACAGGACAGATATGCAGAAATTCAGGATACACAGACACAACACATCCCCACAATGCATCATGGTTTCCTCCTCTCTGCCTGGCGACACCCGAGGAGCAATCCAATTATCTCTCAGGACAAAGGGGAGATCGCCAATACACATGCGGAGACAACAGGACAGGAATCACCACCCAAACACACAATGGCACACCCCTACAGCAAACACAGACATTTAACATATCCCCAGATAGCTCAAGTCTGAGTGCATATCATTAGGTGACTGGCACTCAGAATACACGAATACAATACTATTAGCTATCTGGGTGCCCTCACATAACATACAATTTAAACGAACGCATAATAACATAAAATACAATTCTACAGACAGATTTAAGCTGTGCGGCCGGTCTGTCTTCTCCTTTACAGTTACTATGGGCCATAATCCTGAGGCAAGAGGCTTTTAAACAGCCCTCTCCAAAACCCAGTGGCGAGGTTGGTTTCGCCACACTGATCAATCACAGAAAAGAAAACATGTGGCGGAGGTCGAAAGTAAAATTCTCTGAAGGTGGATTCGCGAGACCAGTCCGCCATTCTCATAAGGTCTTCCAGGCGCGCTCCCGCAGCCACCATGGACGTGGCCGACGCCTCTCGCATGGAGTGGGTGGTAAAAATGGAAGTATCCACGCCGGGCAGCGATATCAACCATTTTACCCAACGAGCCAATGTAGCGCTGGAAACCGGGGCGAAGGGTTGATGAATCAAGAGAAAGAGCTGAGGGGACAAGACTGAACGATGAGCCTTCGTCCGAAGTTCATATTCCCTCAAACAGGCCACTGGGCACAACGTCGGGAAAGTTGGAAAACTCGCATACGATACCGAACGTATTGTCGCCTTAGTGCGTCTGGAGATGTTAAAGGTCACTCCATCCGGAGTGAAAGACCTTGCATCATAGTCCAAGGCCTGCATGTCCGAGACCTGTTTGCAGGAAATGAGGCAGAACAGGGAAACCAATTTGGCCGATAGTTGAAGAAGTGTGAGGTCTGAATTAGGAGGCCAGGAAGAAAAAAGCGATAAGACGCAGGAAACGTCCCAGGTTGCCGAGTATCGAGATCTGGGGGGACGCGATAGGCGTGAACCCCGAAGTAAGCTGGACAGCCGTCGAAACCCTGATGAGCCGAAGAGATGGCTGATCTAAACAGGTTTAAAGTGCGGTACACTCAACCAGCCTTGAAAAACAAAGTGAGGAACTGGAGTATTGCTGTCACAGGTGCTGAAACGGGATCCAAGTCCCGAGCCAGGCACCAGTGAGACCAAGCTCTCCAGGCTGCCCCATAAGATCTTCTAGTGCCGGGAGCCCATGCGTCAGCCAAGAGGCATCGAGTTGTGTCCAAAACTCCCTGGATTTCTGAGGGGTCACCGAAATTCTCCATGCCAGTATCCGCAACGACCTGTCCAGAAGGAGGGGGTGTCTTTGGCCCAATGGGCCCAGCAGAAGATCCTGGTTGGCTGGCAGCAGTTTGGGTACATCTACCGCTAGTTCCAGGAGCTGTGGGAGCCAAGATTGGGTTCCCCAGAATGGGGTCAGCAGGATAAGGTCGGCCACCTGGGGTCGCACTTGTAGTAGAACCCGAGGGATCATGGCAAACGGAGGGAAGGCGTAAAGGGGGAAGCCGGTCCAGTCTTGCAAGAAAGCGTCCACTGCCTCCGCAGCTGGGTCTGGGCGCCAGCTGTAGAACCGCGGTAACTGGGCGTTGAGCCGGGAATCGAAGAGGTCGATAGCAAAAGATCCCCAGAGAGACGAGATAGTGGAGAACACCTTTATGTCCAATTTCCAGTCGCTGTTGTCCGAAAGATAGAGTGAGCTCCAATCCACATGGGTGTTGTGGAGACCGGGGAGGTATTCCGCCTGAACGATCAGATTCCTGGCTAGAAAATAGGTCCAGAAGTCTTTTACCAGGCGGGCCAGCATCGGAGAAAGTGTGCAGCCCATGTGATTGACATAGCAAACTGCTGAGATGTTGTCCATGCGCAGCATGATGCATGCACTGGCGGTCTTATTCGAGAAGCTCTGTATCGCAAAGGAGCCAGTTACACGTCCTTGAGGTCCAATTTTGCCATCCAGTCCCCTTGAAGGAGTAAATCCCGCATGCCCTCCATCTTGAGGTGGCGGTAGCGCACCATTGTGTTCAGGGCCCAGAGATTGATAACTGGGCGCATCTGCCCGCCTTACTTTTCTACAAGGAAGATGTTGCTCAGAACTCCCGTGGGGGAAATGGGGGCCCGTTCTATCGCCTCTTTCGAGTGGAGGGACAACAGCTCCTCGTCTATTAAGGTCTGTCTTTGACAATAGGGTGAGGGAAAGGAAGATGACACGGGGTGTCGACCAACTCTATGCAAAACTCCCTCACAGTGGATAGGACCCAGGAATCTGAGGTGATGTCCAACCAGGCTTGGAAAAAGTTACGGAGTCTGCCCCCTACACAGATATTGTAAAAAACCTGGGGTAGATGTAATCTTATCGTAAGGGCGTCTGAAAGCGGGATTCCCTCTGAAACCTCTGGAGCGCCATGGTCTGCCACGAGAGGGGAAGAAAGGAGACTGTTGTCTCGCTTTCTGGTAGGGTGGTCTCTGACTGTAGGAGCCTCGACCCGAACTTCGAGCATGGTAATTAGATCAGCCGGACAGACGGCCCCTGACACTGCCGACCCTGGTAGAGACCCGTCCCTGAAATACCCTCTTCATAGAGGATTGAGCCTTGTCCAAGGCTGTAAAGGCACCTAAGAAGCGCCCTAGATTTTTTATAAAGAATTCACCAAACAATAGGCCCTGGGCGTCTTTGCCTGCCTCAGTGAGGGCCAGGTTAGCCAGCTTGGGCTAAATTTGAAAGAGGATGGCTTTTCGCCGCTCTATAGACAGGGAGGTGTTCACACTGCCGGCTATACAGATTGCCCTCTGAATCCAGCCACGTAGCTCTTCCGGCTCAACCTGTCTGTTCTCGGCCCTGGCTAGTTCAGCCAGGTCGAACAATTTTGCCAAAGGACCAAAAATGTCCAGGAGTTTGTCCTGGCATGACTTTAGTGCGGAATCCAGACCCTTGCGGGGATTCTATCCTAACTTTGAAAGGAACTGGGTCATTTTGGGATCCACAATGGGTGTCTCACAGAATTTACTGGGGACCAGGGGTCTAGGACATTCTGCCCTGAGTTTATTGCCTGCCGACTTGCTAAGGGGGCGCTTTATTAGCCACATGGTCTGCTGGGAACCATTCTGCAGACCTCAGGTAATGGAGAGCATCCGGGTTAAACATAGGTTCCCCAGAAGGATCCATGAGGGCGGAACCCACCGAAGCGGAGGGTTCGCCATGAGGGACGCTAATTACCAAACCTGATAAGGCAGAGGCCAAGGAGTCAGTGTCCTGTCCACCATTATCAACATTGGAGTCATGTACGGTCACAGCATCAGCCTCCTCACCAGACCCGATTTCTGAGTCAGAGTCACTCTCCAGTTGTGCTCTTGCACATTTCCACTGCCGCGCCCGTTATGCTTGGTGCGGAAAGGCTCTCTTGCATGACATAGGCACGTTGTCATGGGTGGAAAAGGTCACACCAGTCGTATTGTTTCTGGAGGCAATAGGGCTTAAGTGCCCGGATTGGGCTGTAATTTTATTTGGGATATCTCCTGTAGGGATTAGCGTAGAACACGGAAAGCGTGTCTGTGCAGCCAAGCTCTTTTCGGTGCGAGGGCATGCCAGTAAGGCCTGAGAGATAGTTTGGGAAAGGGCGGAGGACATGGATCCCATGGCCGCCATAATGGCATCCGAGACAGAGCGCTGTAGCGCCAGGGATTGGACGTCCTCAGGTACGGTCATAGGGTCACCTACAGGGGAAGGGGGGCTTGGGATGGCCGGGGAATTATCCGACATCTAGGGTAAATCCATATCCCCAGGGGACAGGGGGTGGCAGGCCCTATAGATTTTGGCATACTCACCCCAGACTAGCCATCTAATGGAGATAAGTAAGGATCTCACCAGGGCCCAGACCTGAGGAACATCAGAGGACCTGAGGAGACGCGAGGCAAGAGACAGGGTGCTGGAAAATAGCCGCCGTAATCTCGTGAGATTTGCAGTGACATAGTGAAGCGCGAACCACAAGATGAATAGGGGAACGGAAGTGCCGGCCGTACAGAGAAAAAGTAAAACGCGATGAGCGGCTCAGCAGAGAGTAGGGAACAGGTGAAGAACAGATATGTGGGGGAAAATAAGGCCGAAAGGTAGGGAAAGCAGGCGCAAAAGTGCCAAAGGTAAAGGAGGAGGGTTGGAGCAAAGAACCGCCAGCCTAAAGATAAGGCGAGCGGAGAGATAGAGGTAGTAATACCCAAGGGGTCTGGGGCCCTGGAGAAAAGAAAAACATATAACATAAAATCCAACGGTAAAGGAACAAAAATATATGGGAAAAATCAAGGGATATACTTATCTGTTAGGTATCAACAAAGGAAGTGGAGTTGTATAGGGAGGTGCTGACTATTATACTTGGACTTAGTATGGGAGTGTCTTGACATAAAATCCCAACTTAGGGTCCATTCACACGTCCGCAATTTCGTTCTGCATTTTGCGGAACGGAATTGCGGACCCATTAATTTCTATGGGGCAGTACGATGTGCTGCCCGGATCCGCAATTCCGTTCCCAAAAAAAAGAGAACATGTCCTATTCTTGTCCGCAATTGCGGACAAGAATAGGCATTTTCTATTAAGTACCAGCAATGTGCGGTCCGCAAAATGAGGAACGCACATCGCCGATGTCCGTGTTTTGCGGATCCACGGATCCGCAAAACACACACGGACGTGTGAATGGACCCTAAGACTGGGCCCCCTCCAACCCTGGGCCCCATAGCAGTCGCATGGTCTGACTGCCGCTATGGTAGTTACGCCCCTGGTATCACACATTATAGGCTTAGGTACAGTCTTCAGAATGTATTGTTGGCATATTACAGGTACAAATTTAAGAAAGAAAAGAGACATCACACGGTGATGACTGAGCAGCATCTAGAGCATGGATGTCAAACTCATGGCCCTCCAGATGTTGCAAAACTACAACTCCCATCATTCCCTGATAGCTGTAGTATGGCCAGGCATGATGGGAGTTGTAGTTTTGCAACAGCTGGAGGGCCACGAGTTTGACATCCCTGATCTAGAGGTATGAAATAAGGCAGAAGTTTTCAACCTTAGATTTTTTTATATTGACCTTGGAAAATAATTTGGATTTCATATTCCCACCACCAGGTGGCAGCCTTGTCTTGCACATATCTCTCTCCTCATGTGATATGACTTCTGCTCATCACACAGGAAATCATCTCATTTACCCTGGGTTCACACCTGAGCGTTTCTGAGACGCGCGTTTTTATGCACGTTTTTTGCAATAGTAAACGCGCGTTTGTGTGATTGACTGCAGTGTTGTCCAATGAGTCTATGGCCAAAACGCGCGCCAAACGCCCCAAAAAAAGCTCAAGTGTGTAAAACGCTCAAGTGTGAACCAGGGCCATAGGGAAGCATTGGTTTTCACGTGTTGAGCGTTTTACAGCGCGTTTGAACGCGCTGTAAAACGCTCAGGTGTGAACTTAGGGTTAGGGTCCATTCACACGTCCATATGTGTTTTGCAGATCCGCAAAACATGGACACCGGCAATGTGCGTTCCGCATTTTGCGGCCCGCACATCGCCGGCACTCTCATAGAAAATGCCTTTTCTTGTCCGCAATTGCGGACAAGAATAGGAAAAATACGTACCTGGGATTTTACTTTCCTTGAGTCCGGAGGCAGCACACCATGGGTTAATCAGACCTCATCAGATCCCAGGACCGCCCACCTAGTTAGACAATCAGAGATAGTTAGTCAGTACCTATATAGGAGGTCCTCTAGCCGCATCCCCTTGTGTTTTAAAAAATAGATTCAGACAAAAAACTCATGCTAATGAAAGATCTTTATTTGGGAGGGTATATATGTGCTGCCTCCGGACTCAAGGAAAGTAAAATCCCAGGTACGTATTTTTCCTTTCCCTCTTCGTCCTCCGGCAGCACACCATGGGATTTTTATAGATCACGAAGGGGGGGCATCAATCTGCAAGGCTGCATTTAACACTCCAGTGCCGAAGGCTGAGCTTTTAGCGTTGATGTCCAGCCGATAGTGCTTGACAAAGGTGAGAGACTTGGACCAGGACGCAGCGTTACAGATGTCTTGGATAGAGACTTGCGCTTGTTCCGCCCAGGAGACCGCGGTAGCTCTTGTTGAATGTGCTCTTAGAGGGAACGGAGAAGAGAGACCTTCTAATTCGTAAGCTTCCATAATCGTAGACTTTATCCATCTAGCCAGAGTGTCTTTAGATGGCTGATGACCCTTTCTTGATCCCGAAAAGGACACAAATAGGCTTTCTGCATTCCTGAAATCTGCTGTTCTCTCCAAATAGATTTCAATGGCTCTTTTAACATCTAGAGTATGTAAGAGCTTCCTCCTGATCGTTAGCAGGGTCAGGCATAAATACAGGTAGGAAAGCTTCTCTATTCACATTGTCCGTGGAAGAGATCTTCGGTATAAAGGAGGGCATAGTACGCAACAATACACCGTCGGGCAGGAATCTAAGATAGGGATGTCTCGAGGATAAGGCTTGTAGCTCTCCTAGGCGCTTTGCTGAGGTAATAGCCACCAGAAATAAAACTTTATAAGACAACCATTTAAGGTCTGTATCTTGAAGTGGCTTCAAAAGGCGGAGTCAACAACTTCCTAAGGACCAGGGAGAGATCCCAGACAGGGACAGGTTCTCTCAAAGTTGGCTTCAGTTTCCTTATGGCTTTGAAGAATCTGGATATGAAAGGGTGATTAAGAAATTTATTCTCTGTCATCACGTTGATCGCTGTCATATGAGCCTTTAGGGTATTGGGCCTAAAACCCTTCTGGAAACCCTCTTGGAGGAATTGTAGAATGGACTTGACTGTAACTTCTGGATAGTTAGATTCTGTTGACCAGGCCACAAACTTTTTCCAGATTCTTGCATATTTCATATTAGTGGAATTTTTGCGAGAGCACAGTAGGATAGAAATTACTGATTCGGTAAGACCTTCCCGTTCTAGTCTGGCTCTCTCAGTCTCCAAGCCGTAAGGTGTAGCCTGTCCAGATGTTGATGGTACAGGCCGTTCTGAAGAAGTAAGTTGGGAACTAGCGGTAGCTTCCAGTATTCTCTCTTCGACATCTGAAGCAGGAGAGGGAACCAGGACCTTCTGGGCCAGAATGGGGCTATTAGGATGGCTTGGGGTCTCTCCAGCAGGATCTTCCTCAGAACCCTGAGGATGAGAGGAACAGGTGGGAAGAGATAGACGAATAGGTGCTTCCAACTGATGGAGAACGCATCCACCACTGTGGGCCGATCCCTCCTGTTTAGGGAGCAGTAGTTGGTCAACTTCCGGTTTTCCTTGGATGCCATGAGATCCCAATCCGGACACCCCCATCTGCTTACGATTTGTTGGAATATAACAGGATTCAATTCCCATTCCGACTGACTGATCTTCTTCCGACTCAAGAGATCCGCTCGAGTATTCAAGCAACCTTTTATATGCGTCGCTCTTAATTCTGAGAGATGTACTTCTGCCCAAAGGAAGATCTCCTTGCATAGATTCAGAAGCGCAGCATTCCTTGTACCTCCTTGTTTGTTCAGGTAGAACACCGCTGGAAGATTGTCTGAACGGATCATCACATATTTTCTCTCGATGAACGGCTGGAAGTGGAGCAGGGCAAGAAATATTGCCTTCAGTTCTCTGTAGTTTGAAGAACGCTTCTTCTGAAGCGTCGACCATTCTCCCTGGATCCATTTGTCCTGAAAGTGTGCTCCCCAACCACTGCTGGAGGCATCCGTGGTGATTTCCACCGGAGACCTGAATAGGAATACTTTCCCCCGGGAGAGATTCTTGGATGAAAGCCACCACTTTAGACCTTGTACGGTTGAGGTTCTTATATTTACTCTCGCTTCTAGATTGTGCCGAGTGTAATGCCAGGTTCTCAACATATCCTGCTGAAGGTCTCTGGCGTGTATCAAGGCCCATGGTACCGCATCCGATGTCGCTGTCATATGGCCTAAGGTCTTCATAACCCTGCGGACAGAGGGGGAACGTAGGGTCATTAGGGTCTTTATTTCTTTCCTCAAGACTTCTACCCTCGCCGGAGTTAAGTATAACATCATGGAGTTCGTATCTATTAGGAGACCGAGGAACTTTTTGAAGGTAGAGGGGGTGATGTCCGACTTCTTCCAGTTTATCAAGAAGCCCAGGGATTGAAGAAGCTCTATTGCTGTCTTGAGATGCACTTGCAGAATGTCTCTGGAATCTGCTGCAATGAGCCAATCGTCCAGGTAGGGAAAGACGAGGATTCCCTGAAGGCGTAACTCTGCTGCTATGACGACTGCCATCTTTGTAAATACTCTTGGTGCAGAACACAGACCAAACGGAAGTGCCTTGAACTGAAAGTGAAGGGTTTTCCTCTTGACCTGGATTGCCACCCTCAAGAATCTTCTCGCCGAGTTCTTTATTGGTATATGGAGATATGCGTCCTTGAGGTCCAAGGACCCCAAGAATTGATTCCGTCTGAGTACTGCTGTGATGGACCTTATTGTTTCCATCTTGAAGTGTATCTTCTTCATGTGATGGTTCAGGTACCGTAGGTCTATAATCAGCCTGTTTCCCCCGTCCGCTTTGGGGACAGCGAATATTCTGGAGTATACTCCTTTCCCTTTTTGATTGAAGGGTACTGGTTCTAGAGCGCCCTTTTCCAGGAACTCCTGCAGAAGATGGAAGAGACATTGATTTTTTTCGTTCAGGACGAAACGATCTCGAGGGGACCGGCAGAATTCTAAATCGTATCCCTCCTTTACTATCTGGAGAGACCAGCTGTCTGACGTTATTTGTTTCCATTCTGAATAAAAATGGGACAATCGGCCTCCTACTTGACTTTTGGCGTCAGAACTCGGTTTTGGGCTGCTTGGAGTCATCCGACTTCTTCCTATAACCCTCTGCACCCGGCCTATTGCTTGATCTTCCCCTGTGAGGGCGTCCTCTGAAGCTGGATCTTCTATAATCCTGGCTCCTATAGGGACGAAAAAACTTAGCTTTTTCTTTCTTCTTAATTTGAGGGAAGTTGAGGACCTTATCCTCAGTGTTGGACTCCAGGAGCTTGTCCAGATGGGAACCAAAAAGCTTGCCAGGCTCAAAGGGCAAGGAACACAAGTTGCTCTTAGACGCAGGGTCACCAGACCACAACTTCAGCCATGTGGCTCTTCTTACGGAGTTGGCTAAGGCCATATTTTTTGCTGTCAGCCTCAGGGAATCAACAGGGAAATCGCATAAGAATTCCGCAGCTAGTTTTAAAGTCGGCAATTGTTGGAGTAATTCGTCACGGGAAACTCCATCCTCAATATCCCTTCCAAGGTGACTCAGCCAAACGCGCAGTGCACGTGCCACTGGAACCGTGGCCATAGCTGCCTTATTCAGGGAGGCCATATAAGTATGCAGTCTCTTCAGGAGGCCATCCGCCTTCTTATCCATAGGGTCCTTTAGTAAGGAAGAGTCATCACTAGGAAAGAAGGATTTCTTAGCCAGCCTTGTAACAGAAGGATCTACTCTAGCAGGGGCTTCCCAGCTTGTGGATTCGGCCGGATCCGTTTTATAAGCGGCCCTGAATCTGGATCCTAGGTTGATTTTACCGACAGGATGTTCCCATTCCTTGTGCATAATAGTGTTCAGCACTGGATGGCTGGGAAAAACCGTAGCTTTCTTTTTAGGAAAGTAGAAGAGGTTCTCTTCATTCTGTTCAGGAGGGCTTCTCTTTTTTAGACTCCATGATGTTCTTGACCTCTTTAATAAGGAGGTTGGCATCATTTTTATTAAACAAGAAGTTGTCCTCTAATACCGGCAATTCTGGATCTGAATCTGACGATACTTCTCCTTCAGACCGGGAAGTTTGATCAGAGGAAGCTGGAGAAACATAACGCTTTGATTTCAGCTTCTTCTTACTGGACTTTTCTAAAAAGGCCTTGAGTAAGGACATCAGCTTTCTGGTATCGGAATCCGATACATCATCAGAATGAGCGCAGTTCTTGCAGATGTTAGACACAGCATCCTCAGGGAGCGGCTGGATACAGGAAATGCATAGAACCTGCTTCTTAGGTTTTTTTGCGGACCTTAAAGGGGAGCTCTCCAGGCAGTCGGCGCACACATCTTCCAAGTACCTATCAGGAAGGGGTTGTTCACATGCACGGCAGAGCCTGTGTTTGGTCTTCCTAGACCTCTTACTGCTGGAGCTGGACATCTTAAAACCGCAAAAGCTCTGCTGCCAGGCACAAGGGCAGTGAGCTAGAGGCTTACCCAGCTTATATAATTCAAATTTGGCGCCCAAACCGGAACTTCCTGTGACGTCAGACGCCCAGCGCCTGCGTTCCACATGGTGCGTTCCACCGCACCGGAAGTTAGGGACAAGACTTCCGGTCCCTTCGATACTGCCGGGGCGCCGCTGGAACATGGAAAAAACGCGCCAGGGAACATACATGGCGCACAGGAGACTCTTCAATCAGGCGGGCACGGTCCTAGCTGGCCACACGAATGACGGCCAGTCTGCTGAGGACATAAAAAAAACACAAGGGGATGCGGCTAGAGGACCTCCTATATAGGTACTGACTAACTATCTCTGATTGTCTAACTAGGTGGGCGGTCCTGGGATCTGATGAGGTCTGATTAACCCATGGTGTGCTGCCAGAGGACGAAGAGGGAAAGGACATGTTCTATTTTTTTTGCGGAATGGAAGTGCGGATCCGCAAATGCGGATGCGGACAGCACATTCCGGCCCCATTGAAAATGAATGGGTCCGCACCTGTTCCGCAAAATTGCGGAACGGATGCAGACCTATTTTGCGGACGTGTGAATGGACCCTTACTCCACCATTACAGGAGCTTAGTGGGGGGGGGGGGGGGAACTAAAAAAGCAAAGCAAAAAAAAAAAAAGCGTACCTAGCTTTACGGTGGTTATTTGTACAAAACGACATGGCCTCATCTGTGCATATTTGACCCAACTCCATGTCCTGCTGCCAGTCTCTCCTGCCATACTGTCAGATGTCACTGGCAGCGGGTAGAACCTGTCCCCTGCTTCTTCTACATCTTGGCTGCTCAGATCAGTTAGCCACATGTAGACTGGGATGACCTGGGCTCTAATCTTGGTATCAAGGAGGATGTTCCTAAACCAATGTTTCCATTCTTCTCCAACCATCTCTTCATTATGTCAGAGGCTTCAAGTGTTTCTTCAGTCTAATGTTGGAGGACGGTCACCCCCATGTGCAGTACCCCAGACCTGGGGTTATCTGCAATTCTTCGTAATCTTTCCTCCAGCAGAGGAGGAAAGGTTGACATTGGTTGGCTAATCACCCTGTCTCTCTTCTTTTGGCAGGAGTGGGCTAGTCCTGCTTCCTGCCAAGTGAGGGAGTTCCAGTCTAGACAGAGAAGGGAGAGGAAGCACATGTCAGAGCTCCTACTCCTAGGGACCATATCTATTCTCCTGTGAGGTCCTCACTCCAGGGAGATCTTCAGAATCCAGATCACAGCTTCCAGAAAGCATCAGTGTGCCAAGACAGCAAAGAGATCAGCAAAATCACCATTTTTTTACAGACCCTGCTGCAGGTGAGGGACTATATCTTAGTCACTCATCATCTTGAACAACCACCAGGCCATAATAACTTCAAGCCTGTATCTTACAGTGGACACCTATATCTGCAAGTGCCTGCGAGTACCAATTAAATTTCCACACAAGCAGCCACCATACCTCTTCATCTGGTGCCAGAATCTACACTTTGTACACATTGCACTTCACACACCCTGCCTTGCACCCATAAAGACACTGAACATCAAAGGCATCCTGACTACCATCAGGCAGGAGCCCCAGGACGAAGGTATGCCCCGGGGTAAAAAAAAGGTGTGCCCTCCTTTCACTGCACAGCCTTAGGGAGCAATGGTGTGAGGAAAGCCTCTATGATGAACTACAGGTCCTTCTAAAAAAATTAGCATATTGTGATAAAGTTCATTATTTTCTGTAATGTAAAAACACAAAATGCAATCGCACACTGCAACCAGCACTCTGCCTTGCCTTTATGCTGGATGTTGAATAAGGCATTGGTGTACATTTTGGCCAAAGCGTAATAAGCCACTCACCGCGTCAAGGTTGCCTTCATGAGTGGTCCCTAACACTAGTTCCTACCTTTTTATGGGCCATGACAGCCACATAAAGTCCAGGGAGCGCAGGTACCTGCGCTCCCTGGACTTTATGTGGCTGTCATGGCCCATAAAAAGGTAGGAACTAGTGTTAGGGACCACTCATGAAGGCAACCGTGACGCGGTGAGTGGCTTATTACGCTTTGGCCAAAATGTACACCAATGCCTTATTCAACATCCAGCATAAAGGCAAGGCAGAGTGCTGGTTGCAGTGTGCGATTGCATTTTGTGTTTTTACATTTATATCTCTACTTCGTCATAGCAATCTGCACCTGCTAGGGGTTGTGCGGGCTGAAATTTTCCATATTTTTCTCTTTGTAGTACGTATTGGAGGCGTGGCGATCTCCAAACAGTCAAGCACACCTGTCCAGAATCTGCCCCCTGGAGGCTGGTTTTAAAGTCAGTATAAAACTGAGTCTGCTTATACAGCACCTACCAGTAACCATTAGGTTCCAGGAGAAGTATAAAGTGGGCTCAGCATGCATGTGAGTACTTGCATCCCTGGATCCGATGAAAGCTGTAATGGCACCGGACGGGGTTAAAAGCAGATTGTGCTTGGCATGCATGCTGTACCTGCGCTCCCTGGACTTTATGTGGCTGTCATGGCCCATAAAAAGGTAGGAACTAGTGTTAGGGACCACTCATGAAGGCAACCTTGACGCGGTGAGTGGCTTATTACGCTTTGGCCAAAATGTACACCAGTGCCTTATTCAACATCCAGCATAAAGGCAAGGCAGAGTGCTGGTTGCAGTGTGCGATTGCATTTTGTGTTTTTACATTTATATCTCTACTTCGTCATAGCAATCTGCACCTGCTAGGGGTTGTGCGGGCTGAAATTTTCCATATTTTTCTCTTTGTAGTACGTATTGGAGGCGTGGCGATCTCCAAACAGTCAAGCACACCTGTCCAGAATCTGCCCCCTGGAGGCTGGTTTTAAAGTCAGTATAAAACTGAGTCTGCTTATACAGCACCTACCAGTAACCATTAGGTTCCAGGAGAAGTATAAAGTGGGCTCAGCATGCATGTGAGTACTTGCATCCCTGGATCCGATGAAAGCTGTAATGGCACCGGACGGGGTTAAAAGCAGATTGTGCTTGGCATGCATGCTGTACCTGCGCTCCCTGGACTTTATGTGGCTGTCATGGCCCATAAAAAGGTAGGAACTAGTGTTAGGGACCACTCATGAAGGCAACCTTGACGCGGTGAGTGGCTTATTACGCTTTGGCCAAAATGTACACCAATGCCTTATTCAACATCCAGCATAAAGGCAGGGCAGAGTGCTGGTTGCAGTGTGCGATTGCATTTTGTGTTTTTACATTTATATCTCTACTTCGTCATAGCAATCTGCACCTGCTAGGGGTTGTGCGGGCTGAAATTTTCCATAATTTTCTGTAATGTACTGATAAACATTAGACTTTCATATATTTTAGATTCATTACACACAACTGAAGTAGTTCAAGCCTTTTATTGTTTTAATATTGATGATTTTGGCATACAGCTCATGAAAACCCAAATGTCCTATCTCAAAAAATTAGCATTTTTCATCCGACCAATAAAAGAAAAGTGTTTTTAATACAAAAAAAGTCAACCTTCAAATAATTATGTTCAGTTCTGCACTCAATACTTGGTCGGGAATCCTTTTGCAGAAATTACTGCTTCAATGCGGCGTGGCATGGAGGCAATCAGCCTGTGGCACTGCTGAGGTGTTATGGAGGCCCAGGAGGCTTCAATGCGGCGTGGCATGGAGGCAATCAGCCTGTGGCACTGCGGAGGTGTTATGGAGGCCTAGGATGCTTCGATAGCGGCCTTAAGCTCATCCAGAGTGTTGGGTCTTGCGTCTCTCAACTTTCTCTTCCCAATATCCCACAGATTCTCTATGGGGTTCAGGTCAGGAGAGTTGGCAGGCCAATTGAGCCCAGTAATACCATGGTCAGTAAACCATTTACCAGTGGTTTTGGCACTGTGAGCAGGTGCCAGGTCGTGCTGAAAAATGAAATCTTCATCTCCATAAAGCTTTTCAGCAGACGGAAGCATGAAGTGCTCCAAAATGTCCTGATAGCTAGCTGCATTGACCCTGCCCTTGATAAAACACAGTGGACCAACACCAGCAGCTGACATGATGCAACACGCCAGACCTGCAGGGTACAGCGAAGTGAGGTCACGGTTATGGGCAATCGAGGGTACTCACTATATTTGAAGAACCCTGGGCAGGCGCGTGGCAGTGAAGGAGAGGTAGACACGGTTCCTCTGGGGCACGCTCTGTAGATAGGGACCAGGCCTGATGGTGGATGAGGTGCCCTGGATGTTACAGGTATTTTGTGTGCCTGGGGCAAGGTCCCTGTGGTATTCATGACGCCAGTGCCTTTGGACGGTGGCACGCCGATTGGTGGTTGGAATGATGAAGGTACACAAGTATGCAGTGAACCAAAACCAAACGTAAACTTTACTGGACAATCCAACTTTGTACAGCAGGTGTAGCACAGTCTTGATATTACAGTTCCACAAAGGGGCTTATTCACAATATGGCAGGCAATAGTCATGCAAGTTACACTGAGGGTAAACTTTACAAGCACTAGGCAGCAGGTTGTACCTTTCTCAGAATCAATGTACAGTGTCCCTTCTAGAACTCCTGCTCTGGCTTTATATCTCCCAAGGCCCGGATGCCTAACTGGGTGGCTTAAATCCTTGGTTACTTTCTTCCTCAGGTATTATACTGCTTGCTGCACTGTCCATCAGGGTCACTTTGCTTACCCTGGGTCGCCTTCTCCTATCAGGTGGATAACTGTAGGTTTCTCCCAGGAGGTTGGTTCCTGCAACTGGGGGTATCTCTACTGAGCTAATCCTAGCCTCAGGAGCTTCAGGTGGACGAGGTGACTCCTCTAGTCCCCTGGAATGAACTACCACTTCCCTGTCTGGGCCTTCCTATATGTAACTAGGGCTCTCCAGCTCCCTCTAACGTCTGGGAGGCTAAACTACACCCTGACAGGCCCGACACCCAGATAATACAGGGAAAAACATGCACATAACGTTTAATGCAATGCAACACATTAACCTGTGCAGTGCCCACCTTTACCTAGTGGGACACTACATACCCCCACGCTATAACGTTGCCCGTCCTCGGCGCAACATGGAGGGTCTGCCCATCTGGAAGCGGCAACCTGAAAGATAGCAGAGAACATACACATGCAATATTCACCACATTTAACAACACAACAGTGGGCAATATGGATCACTGGAAGGAGTGGTGACAAGGAGCGTCGTTCTCTTCTCTCAGGATAATGTGAGGGAACAGGGGCGCTGACCTGGCACAGCGTATCAATGAACCAGGATAGTCCATATAAAATGTAGGTAAACATAAGTCCTTGGAGGCTCAAAGAACAACATGAGTCCGTACCCAGGCTTGCAACGGTTAAACAGGGGTTTCCCGTGAGGGGCTACCTGGGCCCATAATGTAGTCCACAAACCTCACAGGTCGATGCCCCCCGGTAGAACGGGTAGACCTCCTTACTGGCAGGGATTCTTCCTGCCTGGCTTCAGGAATGTCAGAGGAGCCCATTGCCTCTGGAGCTTCTTCAGGAGGCTGAGGGCTAACAGGAACAGGAGCAGGAACCAACAAATTCAACCAAGGCGTGAGGGCCCAGTGGAGCGGCTCTTTATCATGGATTAAGTTCTCCACAGCCTGCATAGGGTCCATTGGTGGAGCCGGCAACTCTTCCTCAGTAGGCTCAGGTTCCATCTCCTCCGCCGCTGGTTCTCCTTCTATACAGGGCTTGAGGCGGTTCCTGTGAACAACTTGGGGACCTTTTCCTTCCCTGGAGATCTGGTAAATGTGGGCCGCAGCATTGGGTATGGCAGTGATAAGATAGGGAATCCTTTCCCATTTGCTGTCCAACTTGCTGGTCCGGTGGTTGTTTTTCAACCATACCTTGTCTCCTAGAGCCAGGGGTCCCTCATGGGCAGTCTGGTCAAAGTCCTTCTGCTGCCTTTCTCGAACAATCTCCATCCGTTCCTGGACAATCTCCTTAGCATTAAGAAGACGCCTTTGGTGTTCCACTACCCAATCCGTCTTGGGCAGTGGGTTGATCTCATCGGGCACCTGTACCCCTAGGGAGTGGTCCGCAGGCAATCTCCCCTGTCGACCGAACATCAAATAGAACGGGGTGTAACCGGTGGAACAATGGATGGTGTTGTTGTAAGTGTACATAAGCTGCGGCAACAGAGTAGGCCAATCTCCCCTCGTCTCAGGGGGTACTGCTCTCAGCATTTCAATGAGAGTCTTATTCATTTTCTCGCAGAGTCCGTTACCTTGCGGATGATAGGCGGTGGTCCGGACCTTCTGGCAGTTGTGTAGCAGGCACATCTCATGGAACAGCTGTGACTCAAATGCGGACCCTTGATCGGTGAGGATCCTTTCTGGGCAACCGTAGGGCAGCAGGAAATGCTTCCAGAACGCCTCCGCTGTGGTCTTTCACAGGCACTGCTACGACAAACTTAGTGAAGTGATCAATTATAGTCATGGCATATGTATACCCTGAGCGACTCGGCTCTAACTTTACATGATCAATGGCAACAAGTTCTAAAGGAGCCTTACTTACGATGGGATGGAGAGGCGCCCTCTGGTCATGGCGTTCAGTTCGCCCCACAGCACAGGCAGTGCATTCTCGGCACCATTTCTCGATATCTTCTCTCATCCCGATCCAATAGAATCTTCTGCGAATGGTGGCCTCAGTCTTCTGCACACCGAAGTGTCCGGACTGGTTGTGGTACATATCCAGCACCAGGCTGGCATCCCGACGTGGCAGGAGAATTTGATACACTCTATCATAGGACACTGGATCCAGACTCCTTCTGAGCAGCAGGCCCTTTTGAAGGAATAGTTGATGGCGATGTCTCCACAGTCTCACTAGCTCTGGGTCTGCACTCTTCCTGCGGATCCTCTCAGGGATTTTTCCACTAGTAAGGAAGTCAAGCAGTTCACCGAGGACTCTACTTTCGGACTGGAGCTTAATCCATCTTTCTTGATCGCCTCTGGACTCAGGACCATCTGATGAGGACGGATCAGCAGCAGGGGGATCTTCAGTACGTAAATTATCCTGCTGGGTAAATTTGTTATAAAACGCCGGCATCTCCACCTCTTCCCAGGCATCTTTCGGTTCATCTGGGGCTTCTGTAGTGGGGAGTCGTGACAGAGCATCAGCGTTATCATTGGAGCGGCCTGCCCGGTACTTCACAGTGAAATCATAGTTGGCCAGGCGGGAGGCCCATCTTTGCTCCAGTGCCCCTAATTTGGCTGTATTCAGATGTGCCAGGGGATTATTATCTGTGAAGGCAACAAACGGTGTGGCAGCGAGATAGTCCTTAAACTTTTCGGTCACAGCCCACACTAAGGCAAGAAACTCCAGCTTGAAAGAACTGTAATTCTGGTCGTTCTTCTCAGCTCCCTTCAGGGATCTGCTGGCGTAGGCAATCACCCTTTCTTTGTTATCTTGCACTTGAGCCAACACGGCCCCCAGGCCTCTTTTACTGGCATCTGTGTAGAGGTGGAATGGCTTCTGATAATCTGGGTAACCCAGAACAGGGGGTTCAGTCAACTTCTTCTTTAGGAGTTGGAAGGCAATTTCCCGCTCTTCATTCCATTCAACAGGAATAGGAGTCTTTGGGCTCTTTTTTGGATGCCCCCTCAAGAGTTCCTGGATGGGATCCGCAATTTGTGCAAAATGCGGGATGAAACGTCTATAGTACCCTGCAAAACTGAGAAAGCTTCTCACCTCTTTCACGGTCGTAGGAGTAGGCCAGTTACGGACAGCAGCAAGTTTATCAGGATCAGGCTGTACTCCTTCGGCACTGACAATGTGCCCGAGATATCTGACGGCTGGTTTCAGCAGGTGGCACTTGGATGGCTTGATTTTGAGGCCATATTTAGAAAGAACTTGAAACACCTCACCCAGGTGCTTTAGATGGTCCTCATACGTCTTGGAGTATATAATGACGTCATCCAGGTATAATAGCACCGTCTCAAAATTCCTATGGCCTAAACAACGTTCCATCAGCCTCTGGAACGTTCCTGGAGCATTACACAGTCCAAATGGCATATAATTAAATTCAAACAGGCCCATAGGTGTAGTGAAAGCAGTCTTTTCTCGATCTTCTGGGGCCATGGGTACCTGCCAGTACCCACTGGTTAAGTCCAAGGTGGAGAAATAGGCTGATGACCCCAGGGCAGTCAAGGACTCCTCAATGCGTGGCAATGGATATGCATCTTTGTGGGTGATTTGATTAATTTTCCTGTAATCCACGCAGAACCTTATGCCACCATCTTTTTTTCGAACAAGTACTAGGGGCGCAGCCCAGGGACTATGGCTGTCCCGGATTATATTAGAGTCTTTCATCTCTTGTATCATCTCTTTCACAGACAGATAGGTAGTAGGTGGTATGGGTCTGTGCCTCTCCTTAATAGGAGGGTGAGAGCCAGTGGGTATGGTGTGTTGGATTACACTGACCTCTCCATAGTCTGTGGAGTGTTTGCTGAAAGCCTGGTGGTGCTCCTTCACCAGCTTCAGGACCCCCTCTATTTGCTCCTTTGGGGTGGATTCATTCCCCACATGTAGTTCTTCCCACCAGGATGCCGTAGGGGTGCTGCTGTTCTGCGCGGTCTGGAACGCCTCCGCGGCAGGCAGACGGATCACATCCTGGAAAGACACCTGTAAAAGCTGAGCAACGGGGCAGTGTTTAAAGAGGGTAACGGGATGATCACCTAAGTTGATTAAACGAACAGGCACTTTACCTTGGGACACGGTCACCATGCTCTTGGCTGTCCGTACGAAAGGATGATCCTTAATAGGAATAGGTTCCACTAGGGCTTGATAGTCCTGGCCCTGGATCCCTAATACAGCACGGCACCACAGGATGATCTGGGAATTTGGAGGCAAAACCACCGGCCGGTTATCCCGGATCCGGACAGTGCAAATTTCTCCTTTCTTGTTGGCGAACCTTTGTTGAGCGCACAGCACGCTAATAGTTTTCTGAATAACTCTTCTGGAAGCAGGTGAGGTGGATGATATGGTTTGGTTCAATGCTTCAAGCACTTCGGAGTAACAATTTTTAAGAACATTAGTCCCTAAGATCACGGGGTGTCCTCCTTTATCTCTGGCTTGTACCACGATCACGCCTTGCTGTGGCAGGGTGGCTTCTCCCACCTGAAGAGTAGGTTCCCAATACCCATGCACTTTCACTGGCTTACCGTTGCTAGCGATAATATCTAGCCAGGACTCTGGTGGCTGGGTGAGGAGACTTGGATCCCAGAACTTGTCAAAGGCAGGCCGTTGAATGGTGGTGACCTGTGACCCGGTGTCCAACAGGGCTTCAAAGGATATCCCGTTGATACATATATTAATTTTCGGACGGGACCCGACATACTTAGGCATCCAGTTTGGATCCTTTGGACCTTCTGTTCTACCTCCCGAGGGGCGGTCCTCTGCCTCAGGGGTTACTCGTTTAACTGCCAGCACATGGATTCGGTATGTCCATATTTCTTGCAATGATGGCAGACAGGCTGCTTCCTACTTCTGGGCCGGTACTTCAGTCGCCCATCAGGCTCTTTTGGATACACATCTCCATATGCAGGTGGGAGCCTTGGAGGAAGAGGATCCTTATCTTCTAGTAACAATGGTCTCTCCCACTCCTCTATCTTTTTGCACACCTTCTCTAGACTTAGAGTAAGATAGTTCACTTGCTCCATTAGTGCTGCCACTACATCTGTGACTGGAGCTTGGGTGGCTTGACCGACTCCTGCAGACCCCACATTAATAGTCTTTGGCTGACAAGCCTGGGGTTCAGGGAAGGTTGCTGGCCCTGGAGCAGGGTTCTGGCCTAGTATGCTGATGGCCAATTCTTTAAAATCCAAGAATGTACAGTGAGGGTGTTGAGCTGACAACATCCATAGCTGGCCCTTTAAATGTTCAGTACTTATGCCTGCAATGAATTGCTCTCTAAGAGTCCGGTCCTGGTCCTCAGCTTCTTTAGGATCCACTTGGACTACAGCTCTCAGCATCTCCTGTAAGGACAGGGCAAAATCACGGAGCGACTTTCCAGGCTGCTGCTTTCTGCTGAAGAAAAGCATTTTAACTTCTGACACCGTTCTGGCTTCAAATGTGGTGCCCAACCGTTCAAAGATCTGTTCCAGGCTATTTTTCTCAGACCGGGGCCATGACATGACTTCCCTGCGGGCGGCCCCTTCTAACTGAGCTAAGAGGATCTCCATTTGCTGCTCAGCATTGATGGGATAAAGCCGGAACAGAGCCAGTATCTGTTCCCTAAAGTCTTTTAACTTGTGGGCTTCCCCTGAATAACGTGGGAACCAGGGGGTTCGGCATGGTTAGCGGCATCAGGCTTGGCGGTGCCGCGGCGGCAGGGGGCCCGGAGTCGGCTGCGGGTACTTCAGCAGGCACGACTGGGGCTGCCTGTGCGATTTCCTCGACCGCGGACATGGCGTTGCTAGGTGGGTATGGCCCTTTAAATGTAGCGGAGCGGACCGGAGCGGCTATGGCAGTAACTTTAACTTTTTTTTTTTTTTTAGACCAGTCTTTCACTACTAGCGGGGATCCCTCCGGTGCCTTGGCAGGGGTCGGGGAGCTTCCGAAGTTTTTAAAGTTGGTACTCACTCCGGTGGTGCTCGCTCCAAGTCTCGCGAGATGCGCAGCTCCGGGTGTCGGGACGTCCTGTGTACCGCGTCAGCAGGTGGGCGCGGCCTCTCGTAGCTCCGAGACTCAGGTAGGCGGGGTTCTTCTTCCTGGTTGGTTGGGCGATGGCTCCGCCTGATTCTTTTCGCGCCAAAGTCCTCTTTTTCGCGCCAAACAGCTCCACGAGGCGCACTTGTAATCCGATCAGGTTAAATGGGCAATATGGCTGTCTATTCACTGACAGCAAGCGGTGACTCAAATCGGCATAAAATAGTCCATGCAATGCAATCTTCACACCGCAAATATTACAGTTCACTTTGGCCCAGCAATTTTCAATAAAACAATTGGGGCATGTCACTTTAAGACAACTTTCAGCACACAGTTTTTAAATCCGCTATGGCGCAGGAATATTCGGATCCTGTTCGTGACGCCAATTTATGCAACACGCCAGACCTGCAGGGTATGACGAAGTGAGGTCACGGTTATGGGCAATCGAGGGTACTCACTATATTTGAAGAACCCTGGGCAGGCGCGTGGCAGTGAAGGAGAGGTAGACACAGTTCCTCTGGGGCACGCTCTGTAGATAGGGACCAGGCCTGATGGTGGATGAGGTGCCCTGGATGTTACAGGTATTTTGTGTGCCTGGGGCAAGGTCCCTGTGGTATTCGTGACGCCAGCGGGTGCATGACTGGCGCGCGCGCATATATACCCCATATCCCCTGACGAAGCCACTTGTAGTGGCGAAACATGTCGGGAGGGGTGGTATAGCGCGTCTTTAGGTTTTAGACAGTTGTTTGGCAGTGAGGATCGGATTAAGTTAGGACGAGGGACAGCTAGTGTGTAAGGTGTGTTTAGACTGAGGGAATAGGCCACTGCTAGACCTCTATCAATAGTAATAGAGGCTGGCCCTCAGCGAAGGTCAGCTGAGGACCAATTCAAGTGCAGATAGTGGCGAGACGTGGCAACATTGTTGCAGCACGTCTACCCCTGGCAGGGAATAGAGACTGTGGGCCCTGACAGGAGTGCACGCGTGTAGCAAGTGGTATACCGTGTCTGGAGATCGCTGCAAAATATCTATTGAGTAACTCTTGATGGTGGTGACAGACGGGTGGATGAGACCCGTATTGCCTACCTGAATATAAGTGTGAAATACATGTCAAATACTAACACGACTCCCACAAACACACCCACCACTTGGTTGTCCGTGAACCGACATATATAATTAGTGACTGTGGTAGTCACTATAAGAGGATTTAGCTCACATGCTACCAGACACTGATAATTTTATATACTCCCCTTTTCTTGTGTGTGTGAAGGATAATCTTCTTTTAATACATATCAATAAAAATATTAATTTTAACATTAGTTAGAGACCCCTAAAGGGATTCTAGGTCTATATTGACCATTGAAGTTGTTATATATTGATATCCCGAGGGTCTCTAAAAGGGACTTAGTTTATTGCAGAGGTGCCCTGGATGTTACAGGTATTTTGTGTGCCTGGGGCAAGGTCCCTGTGGTATTCGTGACGCCAGTGCCTTTGGACGGTGGCACGCCAATTGGTGGTTGGAATGATGAAGGTACACAAGTATGCAGTGAACCAAACGTAAACTTTACTGGACAATCCAACTTTGTACAGCAGGGAGTAGTATAGTCTCTGTATTACAGTTCCACAGAAGGGGCTTATTCACAAATATGGCAGGCAATAGTCATGCAAGATACGCTGAGGGTAAACTTTACAAGCACTAGGCAGCAGGTTGTACCTTTCTCAGAATCAATGTACAGTGTCCCTTCTAGAACTCCTGCTCTGGCTTTATATCTCCCAAGGCCCGGATGCCTGAAAGGGTGGCTTATATCCTTGGTTACTTTCTTCCTCAGGTATTATACTGCTTGCTGCACTGTCCATCAGGGTCACTTTGCTTACCCTGGGTCGCCTCCTCCTATCAGGTGGATAACTGTAGGTTTCTCCCAGGAGGTTGGTTCCTGCAACTGGGGGTATCTCTACTGAGCTAATCCTAGCCTCAGGAGCTTCAGGTGGACGAGGTGACTCCTCTAGTCCCCTGGAATGAACTACCACTTCCCTGTCTGGGCCTTCCTATATGTAACTAGGGCTCTCCAGCTCCCTCTAACGTCTGGGAGGCTAAACTACACCCTGACAGGCCTGACACCCAGATAATACAGGGAAAAACATGCACATAACGTTTAATGCAAATAAACACATTAACCTGTGCAGTGCCCACCTTTACCTAGTGGGACACTACAATGACACCCCAGACCATCACTGACTGTGGGTACTTGACACCGGACTTCAGGCATTTTGGCATTTCCCTCTCCCCAGTCTTCCTCCAGACTCTGGCACCTTGATTTCCGAATGACATGCAAAATTTGCTTTCATCCGAAAAAAGTACTTTGGACCACTGAGCAACAGTCCAGTGCAGCTTCTCTGTAGCCCAGGTCAGGCGCTTCTGCCGCTGTTTCTGGGGAATGCGGCACCTGTAGCCCATTTCCTGCACACGCCTGTACACGGGGGCTCTGGATGTTTCTACTCCAGACTCAGTCCACTGCTTCCGCAGGTCCCCCAAGGTCTGGAATCGGTCCTTCTCCACAATCTTCCTCAGGGTCCGGTCACCTCTTCTCGTTGTGCAGCGTTTTCTGCCACACTTTTTCCTTCCCACAGACTTCCCACTGAGGGGCCTTGATACAGCGCTCTGGGAACAGCCTATTCCTTCAGAAATTTCTTTCTGTGTCTTACCCTCTTGCTTGAGGGTGTCAATGATGGCCTTCTGGACAGCAGTCAGGTCGGCAGTCTTACCCATGATTGCGGTTTGGAGTAATGAACCAGGCTGGGAGTTTTTAAAAGCCTCAGGAATCTTTTGCAGGTGTTTAGAGTTAATTAGTTGATTCAGATGATTAGGTTAATAGCTCGTTTAGAGAACCTTTTCATGATATGCTAATTTTTTTAGATAGGAATTTTGGGTTTTCATGAGCTGTATGCCAAAATCATCAATATTAAAACAATAAAAGGCTTGAACTACTTCAGTTGTGTGTAATGAATCTAAAATATATGAAAGTCTAATGTTTATCAGCACATTACAGAAAATAATGAACTTTATCACAATATGCAATTTTTTTTAGAAGGACCTGTATATAACAGCCACAATCACTACCACTCCCACCCTCTGCTCCGGCTCCTCCTAGGGTGCTGCACAGTGAGAGAGGTTTCTGCTACAGGCAGCTGCATCCCGGCAAACATCAGTGTAAATCAGTAAATTACTGACATCCCTACATCCGTGATATGCAACTCGGCCAACCAGGGTATTAAAATCAATGACTCAATGATCTTTCAAGACACAACACATCATGGCCTGAAGCATTAATCACCCAATGGTTGAACATTCAAAATCCATAAAGACTGGATTCATGGTCTAGCGGAGACCAATAAGCGCTGGTGGTCTCCAACATGTGGCTTTCCAGCTGTTGCAAAAATACAACCAGAGGCTATGAAGGCACGATAGGAGTTGTACTTTTGCAGCAGCTGGAGAACCACATTTTGGGACCAGGGCTGTGCAGTATCCAGTTCTGGAATCAGTGCCACGTGGCAGCAGCAGGATATGTAGGCTCATGATATGCAGCACACACAGCAATGACCTCATTGTGCTCTGCAGGCAAAGCGCTGAGTGTGCATCGATCCGCCGTTCCACCAAGTCATTATACAGTATGTAGACTATGTGCAGACAAGCGGTGAACCATCCTAGTGAATTTGCTTTCATTTCTGGCTATCAGCTGATGATGTGGTTTTCAGTAAAAGGACTTCATGTGATTTTTTTCTTCTGAGACTTAAAGTAGACCATCCAGTTGTGAATGGTGGGGTTCCAGCTTCCAAGGACAACCATGATCAGCGAAAACAAGGGGCCGGTGTTGCCTTCTGGAAAACAGTGACCCCCTTCATTCTGCTGATTGTCAGGGTTCCTGAGGGTCAGGTCACCACCAATCACACATTGATGGTCTATTCAGAGAACAAACCACCAATGTTGACATCCTCAGGAACCCTTCAACCAATATATCTGTCGACTACTGAAGCCCAGCGCGTTCCTTTTTCCTAAAGCTCCATGATTTCCTCTGTAATTGTCTCTGGTTTCTCTTGTCTGAGACAGTTTGTATAGAACTCTAACCCTGGGTTCAGACCTGAGCGTTCTGAAACGAGCGCTCTGTATGCGCGATTGTACCGGCGTTTACAATCGCGCATACAGAGACAGGCGAACACACATTGTCACGCGTTCCCGAATATCTATGTATGGGAACGCGCGACAAAACGCGCCAAAAAAGCTCAAGAACTTGTTTGAGCGTCGGGCGTTTTACAGCGCGATCGTACGCGCTGTAAAATGCCCAGGTGAGAACCATTCCCATAGGGAAGCATTGGTTTCTCCTTGTTGAGCGTTTTACAGCATGTAGGAACGCGCTGTAAAACGCTCAGGTGTGAACTTAGGGTAACAGAGTCTGTGTAGAGGCAGTCTCTGGTATAGGAGACAACGTCCTGTGACCACTTCAGAGTACCAACATGTATTCAAATATGGTTACTAGGCAACCGTAGATTGTGAATCAGATGATGTCAAACATTTCCTTCATGAACTTTGAATTACACTGTCAGTCCAGAGGGAATGTCACTGACAGACCATCCCAAGGATGAGGACATCTCAGCTCCTACGCACCAAAACCACACTGTTCCCTGACGAAGGGGGCCACTTATCGGACCACCAGAAGTCTCCCATGTGCCACGTCCCGACTAAATATCCACCTATCCTCCCTCATACCGCCCTCTGCATGGCCAGGTGCTGCTAAGGCTGGCAACAACTGCAGGAATTAGGAAAGGAGTACATGCAGAATCTAATTTTTGCATTAATTAGATAGTTTATGGTCTATTAGGTCTGGGGTCTGTATAAGTTGAAGGGTCTGAAGTGAGGTCATCAAACTGGTGTAAAGTAGAACTGGCTTAGTTGCCCATAGCAACCAATCAGATTCCACCTTTCATTTTTCAGAGCTCCTCAGTGGCCGGGACCGCGCTTGTACAGGCGGCGCATGCGCCGTCGGACTCAAGCGCGATCCTGTAACTGAATCGCGCGTGAGGAAGAGAAGACAGGCAGGCATCGGGGACGGCGCATGCGCGATTCAGTTACAGGATCGCGCTTGAGTCCGACGGCGCATGCGCCGCCTGTACAAACGTGGTCCCGGCCACTGAGGCGGGTGTCAGTTACACTACTTAGAGGCGGGGTTAGGGCAGGGGCGTTACAGCCCGGAGTGAGGGAAGGGCTACCCCCTTGACTGCTAGCGTGACTTCAGGAGCTGGAGACGAGGACTTTATAAGTCGTTTTTTTCATGAATATCCATCCCAGGAAAGTGGCACAAGAATGCATTGAAACACAATGAGGATATCTATAAGGTACTGGTAATAGTTTATTAAGTGAAATCCTGGTGAAAGGTTCGCTTTAAGGGGGTATGATCTGGGGTCAGTATTAGTTTAGACTGTCTGGTCTGGGGTCTGTAATTATGTATGGGTCTGGTCTGTGGTCTATATTAGTTTACAGGGTCTGGTGTGGTCTGTATATATTTAGGGAGGTTGATCTGTGCTGGGGTCTGTATTAGTTCAGACTGTATGGTCTGGGGTCTGTAATTATGTATGGGTCTGGTCTGTGGTCTATATTAGTTTACAGGGTCTGGTGTGGTCTGTATATATTTAGGGAGGTTGATCTGTGCTGGGGTCTGTATTAGTTCAGACTGTATGGTCTGGGGTCTGTAATTATGTATGGGTCTGGTCTGTGGTCTATATTAGTTTACAGGGTCTGGTGTGGTCTGTATATATTTAGGGAGGTTGATCTGCGGTCTGTATTAGTTCAGACTGTATGGTCTGGGGTCTTTAATTATGTATGGTCTGGTTCGGAGTCTGTGTTAGTTTACAGGGTCTGAAGTCTGTATTTATTTAGGGGGTATGATCTGGAGTATGTATTTGAGACTGTATTTCTGGATACTGCTCTGAGGACTGTATTTGGGGGGTCTTGAGTCTGTTTGTTTAGGGGTTTTGTTTGGGGGTTGCATTAGTTAAGCTGGTCTGTATTTGTTTAGAGGTTCTGTGTTTATTTGAGGGTTATAGATCTGTCCTTGTTAAGGGGTCTGGTCTTGGATCTGTAATTATTTATCGGTCTAGTCTGGGGTTTTATTTGTAGTATTGTACTTGTTTAGAAGTCTGGTCTGGTGTCTTTATTGTGTATATATTTTGGGGTCATGTACACTACTTGTGATACAAATGCCCTAGGTTGGTGGCATGCCCTATATAAAAGCTTAAAGGGGTTTTCCCATGAAACATATTTCAAACCAGAACCTGGATCTAAATACTTTTGTAATTGCATGTAATTAAAAATGTTGTATAGTCACTGAGTTATTCAATAAAATGTATCTGTATAGCGCCACCTGCTGTTTGTTCTTTTTCTTTTTTCTTTGTCCTGCTCACTGAGATGGCCGCACATGCTCATTCTCATCCTTCAACTGCCTCCTGAGCTGTGATAGGGAGAGCATGGACACGCCCCCTGAGCTGTGATAGGGAGAGCATGGACACGCCCCCTGAGCTGTGATAGGGAGAGCATGGACACGCCCCCTGAGCTGTGATAGGGAGAGCATGGACACGCCCCCTGAGCTGCAGCAGAAAGGACACTTCCCTTGAGCTGTCAGCTTGATATAAATCTAGCAGAGCAATGAATGGGGAGATCTCAGGATCCATGTGAGGTGCAGGGCTGGTTCTAGCTTTGTTAGAAAGAGATTGTCATGTTCTATATGATGTCTGATTCTCATTATATACATTAGTCATGGGATAATCCCTTTAATAGAAAACTTCTCAGAATAATCTTAAAGCATATCTGAATAAAAAAAAAAGTTTGTACAATCATAACTGTGAAGGAACAGGTCTTTCTTGAGCTCCCCTAATATATTTTTCAATCATATTTTTCCCTCTTGTCGCTGCACAGCTAGATGCATTTCACTCAGAAGGAGGGGGTCATCTTCCTTCTGTGAAGCCAGCACTGTACTGCTGTGACGTCCTTTCCCTTCCAGTTATGTTTGTTTTCAGCTCTGGAGCTCACAGAACAGATAAGGAAGGATACATCACACTTACAGAAAGGCAGAACACTCCTGTTATGCTCAGAAGCTGTGTAGAAGCAGTTCTTTTGTCAGGCTCAGGATCTCAGCTAGCTCTGACACGCCCCGACTTCCTATCTGCCGTCTTCTGAGTCTGTTAGCAGGGACGGATCTTGCCTAACAACTGGAAGTGGACTGCGAATTAGGTGGAAGTGAGACCCCTGGTGGCCATGACTTTTTAAATGAATTGATTTAGATATTTGCTACCTACCCCGTTCTCTCTTAAATGAAATGAAATTGTGCCATGCCTCAAGGTAGGCAAGCGTGACTGTATCTTGACATCTGAGATTAGCTTTGGCGCAATCACCACTGAAGAAATAACGTCCATATTCCATACGTGAAGTTGTTTCTGATTGATTGAATCTTTATTACATCTTTTTCAGCCGTGAACATACATGACCTCTCTCACGCATCATCTTATATGTACATGACCTCGGTATCACATGACCCTAATCTCACATTTCATCATTGGTTCATATTATGCATAACCCGGGGTCGATATGTCTGTCTTCTCCATATCTTACATTGCCCTTCCAGAGGGTTTGACGTCTATAATCTTATAATATAGAATTTCTTTTTTTTTTTTTTGGAAAATAGTGATCCATCAAGACTTTCTTAAGATATAGATCTGTATATGTACATCATTTATACAGAGAGCTCTGTGACCATATACATAGACAATATATAGGCACACGCTTCATGTACAGGGGTGCACCACCAATGAGGCCAGGTGAGGCGATTGCCTAAGGCGGCAAGACATAGAGACAAGTGGGGGCAGTGTCAGGGCTGTGGGAATATCTATGTATATTCAACTGTATCACAGTATGCCTTAAACAGTAGGGCTGAAGGGGTTTGGCGCCGTTTAAATTTTCGCCTCAGGCAGCAGAAAGGCTAGGTGCACCCCTGTACATGTACATTACATTTGTACACTCTGCCAGGTTTCCCCCCGATCACAGCATATACGCTTGGGATGTTCACAGGGTTGACCCTATGGCTTCCATAGAAAAGTTACTCTATATGTAGGCTTAGAGGGCATTGCACGTCTATATGTACCCATCCTCAGTCTATTATATACAGATTGCCTTTGATGGCGAGTCATAATCATCGATCATTGCCTTGCGACACCAATACGATTCCCAGGAGACTATAGAAAATGCATGCCTAGTACTCACACCCATAGAGACAGTATAGCAGCTATACTCAACCAGCATTGGATAAAGCATCACATCTATGTATAGACCTGGCAGCGTGGCACCCCCAAACATGGGGTATAACCATTATTGCACCCTTTATGCACCAGGAGTCTTACTAGCATTTTGTAGGATTGCCCCCCCCCCCCCCCCCCATGTGCCAAGCGTCTTTACTAGTCAGGAGACTTATATACATCCAGAGTCACATTTCTCCAAGGCAGTGGTGGCAGGTGTGGGATCACAGGCAGGACATTCATCATCTGGCCGAGCTGTCTGAAGATGCAGGGTCCCGATCTGAGTCTTCAGGGTCTTCATTACAGGCGGATTCACTACTAGGGGGTGGAGACCTGATGAAGGCATCAAATAATACAGAATTAGTCTCGCTCCATAATTGTATACATAGAGGGCCATGAGTATTACATTTCTATATAGCATCTACTCACTATGCTGGTGCCCCCGGTCTGTATTTCTTTAGATGTCCTGTATTTAGGGCTCCACTCTGGGGTCTGTATTTATTTGGTTTGCCTATATTTATTTGTAGCTCTGAGGACTGGTCTGTGGTGTGTATTGGTTACGATGGTCTGGGGTCTGTATTTAAGGTGCTGGTCTGGGGTCTATATTAGTTTAGGCAATCTGGTCTGGGGACTGTATATGTTTGATGGTTAGATCCGGGGACTGTATTTATAGTTAGATGGGGGGGGGCCATATTTATTTGGGGTTCTGGTCCAGGGTCTGTAATTATTTAGGGGTCTGGTCTGGGTGGCTGTATATATTTGTGGCTCTGGTCTGGGGTCTTGTCAGAGATCTGGTCTCATTTTGTGTTCTAATGAAGGGGGTCATGTGCCCTACTTATTAAAAATTAAAATGCCCTAGGTTTGTCCTATACAAATGAATGGGTCATATGTAAAAAATAAAATAAAATAGTGCAGCTTAATTGAGCGTTTCTTGGGCGCTCCTTGATGTCACTTCTTATAAATAGGCATGTATGACCTTACCTTTGAGTAGAGATTTTGGGTGATCACCATGCGAGAAATGACGTCCATATTCCATACATAAAGTTGTCTCTAATGCACTGATTTTACTTTTTTTTTTACATCTTTTTAACTGTGAACATACAGTTGCAAGAAAAAGTATGTGACCCCTTTGGACTGATATGGATTTCTGCACAAATTGGTCATAAAATGTGATCTGATCTTCATCTAAGTCACAACAATAGACAATCACAGTCTGCTTAAACTAATAACACACAAATAATTAAATGTTACCATGTTTTTATTGAACACACCATGTAAACATTCACAGGGCAGGTGGAAAAAGTATGTGAACCCCTAGACTAATGACATCTCCAAGAGCTAATTGGAGTGAGGTGTCAGCCAACTGGAGTCCAATCAATGAGATGAGATTGGAGGTGTTGGTTACAGCTGCCCTGCCCTATAAAACACACACCAGTTCTGGGTTTGCTTTTCACAAGAAGCATTGCCTGATGTGAATGATGCCTCGCACAAAAGAGCTCTCAGAAGACCTACGATTAAGAATTGTTGACTTGCATAAAGCTGGAAAGGGTTATAAAGGTATCTCCAAAAGCCTTGCTGTTCATCATCCACGGTAAGACAAATTGTCTATAAATGTAGAAAGTTCAGCACTGCTGCTACTCTCCCTAGGAGTGGCCGTCCTGTAAAGATGACTGCAAGAGCCCAGCGCAGACTGCTCCATGAGGTGAAGAAGAATCCTAGAGTGTCAGCTAAAGACTTACAAAAGTCTCTGGCATATGCTAACATCCCTGTTAGCGAATCTACGGTACGTAAAACACTAAACAAGAAGGGATTTCATGGGAGCATACTACAGAGGAAGCCACTGCTGTCCAAAATAAACATTGCTGCATGTTTACAGTTTGCACAAGAGCACCTGGATGTTCCACAGCAGTACTGGCAAAATATTCTGTGGACAGATGAGACCAAAGTTGAGCTGTTTGGAAGAAACATACAACACTATGTGTGGAGAAAAAGAGGCACAGCACACCGACATCAAAACCTCATCCCAACTGTGAAGTATGGTGGGGGGGCATCATGGTTTGGGGCTGCTTTGCTCTGTCAGGGCCTGGACGGATTGCTATCATTGAAGGAAAAATTAATTCCCAAGTTTATCAAGACATTTTGCAGGAGAACTTAAGGCCATCTGTCCACCAGCTGAAGTTCAACAGAAGATGGGTGTTGCAACAGGACAACGACCCAAAGCATAGAAGTAAATCAACAACAGAATGGCTTAAACAGAAGAAAATCCGCCTTCTGGAGGGGCCCAGTCAGAGTCCTGACCTCAACCCGATTGAGATGCTGTGGCATGACCTCAAGAAAGCGGATCACACCAGACATCCCAAGAATATTACTGAACTGGAACAGTTTTGTAAAGAGGGATGGTCAAGAATTACTCCTGACCGTTGTGCATGTCTGATCTGCAACTACAGGAAACGTTTGGTTGAAGTTATTGCTGCCAAAGGAGGTTCAACCAGTTATTAAATCCAAGGGTTCACATACTTTTTCCACTGCACTGTGAATGTTTACATGGTGTGTTCAATAAAAACATAGTAACATTTAATTATTTGTGTGTTATTAGGTTAAGCAGACTGTGATTGTCTATTGTTGTGACTTAGATGAAGATCAGATCACATTTTATGACCAATTTGTGCAGAAATCCATATCATTCCAAAGGGTTCACATACTTTTTCTTGCAACTGTATATGACCTTGTTCACACATCATCGTAGAGTATGTACAGTCATGACCTCAGTATCACATCACCCTAATCTCATAGCAGTCATTTCTTGATACATGTCATTTCATGTTCGGGAGGTTGCCTAGCAACTACTTGACCTGCTGTTTGGGTGACTACTGAGTACATGCAGAGAAACTGAGTGATCGGGCAGTTCTCTGCTTCATAAGAGACAGGTGGGCGTCCCTATGATCTGTCCTAAGTAGTGACAATGACCAAAGTCGCCTTTGGGTCCACCAAATTACAAAGTTCTAATGGTCCACACATCAGAATTTTTTGTACAGTATCTACTAGCATGGAAGAACATGCTTTGCTCGGAGGGCGGCCGGCTCACCTCTCCTCTGACTCTGACTGGGTGATTAACCTCCGGCACGTCTCCATCTGTACATCCAGTCCTCTCTTCATGCTGCACATTTCCATATATTCATGAAGGTGTCGCGTCATGTCGTTCTTAGCCGTCGCCAATTCCAGCTGGAAAAGAGAATGACCTTAGTCTACACGCCCCATGGTCATTCGTAGGACTGCATTTCTAGGTTGCCCTCGTAGCTTCTCCGCCCATCTTACCTCTATCTGGTCTATGGTTTCCTGGTATTCCTTCTCCCGATCCTTGAAGAGAGACTCTGTGTCTTTTATGACCTCTTCTAAGCTGTCGTCCTGGGTCTGAGAAGAAGAGAAGAAATGTTTATGACTTAGGGGGTACTACTGGTCTCAGAACCACAGACTCATGTACCAAGTGATATTTTCCTGAATTTTGATTAGAAACCAACAAAGGGTCTCATTAGTCCAAATGTTGGCCTAACATGTGACCTGTGTAAAAAACAACAATACCTTTTTCCCAGAAATAGCGCCACTTTTGTCCAGAGGCCATGTCTGGTATTGCAGCATTGAACATGGCTGAGCTGCAGTACCAGAGACAGCCACAGTGGCGCTGTTCCTAGTAAAAAAAAAAAAAAAGAAAGAAAAAAAACAGGTTTTTTTGTCTAATCCTGGGCAGCCCCTTTAGGACCACGTCACACTTTTTCAGGATATTTGTGTTTTCCCTTACGTCCTACCAGCAGCACAGATGGGGTTAACCACCCACTGTGGACTGGTAGGACCGGTGGAATTATTAATGAGCCCAAGTAAATAAAACAATTAAACAATTAAGTATCCCCTATAAAGAAGGGAATCACCCCCAGCCCACTGTGTTTTTTTTCTGTCCTCCCGGACAGGTGGGGACTGGCGGTGATCTCCTCTTTCTAGGGGATCTTTCTCTTTTCCTGGGTGCCTAGGGGTTTTAGCCCTATTTTTTTCCCCTTGGGGAAATAATTTTCCGGACTTTTTGCCCAGTCTTCTCTTTTACCTCCTTTGGCCGGCAGCTTACCTGCTGTCGGTTCCGCGCGTTTGCACTTTGTTTTCGCGTCTCTCGGCGGAGTCGTCGGTCCGATTCTCCGCGGCCGTTTGGCGCCGCCATCTTCCGGAGGTGGCGTCGGAGTGTCCTCTGACGTCACTTCCGGGTTTTCCTCGCAGCGTGTTGCGCGTTCGCTGGGGATATTATTATTGTTATTACTTTCTTTGCTCCTGTTGGGAGGATTTTCTGTTATTCCTTGCCCTGCTAGGTAGCATCGGTTTATATGTTTATACAGTGGTTATTTTTTCCCCCACCTGGGCGGTTTTTTTTTCCTCTGGGTCCAGCCTCTTCCTATTTAAGGAAGCATTGTGCACCAGCTCGGTCTCTAGCTGCACATGCTTCTCAGCTTGCTCCCAGAGTCTCTATAAGCTGGTGTTTTCTCTGCTTATTGGTGCTTTGTTCTTCGTCAGGCCCTTTTATTAAAGCTTCCTCCGGTCTGCCTCTTACCTTTTCTGCTTAGTAACATTTATTTTTAATATACAAATATTTTATATGTCTTTTCTTCCTGCAGTGATGTCTTCTCCGCGGGATCCTGATAGCAGAAAGTCGGTTTCTAAGAGGAAGCATTTATCCTGCTACGATTGTAGCACTCCTTTGGAGGATAGCTATCCGAGGGTCCAACCTTCGGGTGAACCTACCATGCAGGACATGTAAGCATGGGTAAAGAGCTATGTGGATGGGTCCATCAAGGGAGTCGTGAACCTGCTTGATGAAAGGCTTCCTACTCCTGCTCAGACGCCTATGGAGACCTCTGCTCCGGTGGAGAGACCCTCTGTGGTCTCCTTAGTTTCTTCCTCCTCAGATGAGGAGGAGCTCACCTCGTGTTTTTTTCCTCCAGAAAAGACACAAAAGCTACTCAAGTCCATCAGGTCGGGGGACCATGATGTTGACCCGGAGGAGTCTTCCGATCCCGAGTCGGGCAACACGTGTCTTTAAAGCGGATGAGACCCTCCTCTCTGTCATGCATACAGAGTGGAAGAGACCTGAGAAAGGTCCAGTTCTAACCAAGAAATTTAGAACCATGTTCCCGATGGCTAAATCCTTGGTGGAATCGTGGGGTTCCATTCCCAAGGTGGACATGGCTATTGCCAAATTGTCCAGACGCACTCTGGTTCCAGCAGACGATGGGTCTAGTCTGCAGGATCCCCTTGACAGGAGAGCGGAGTGCACTCTGAGAAGAGGTTACATGGCAGCCGCAGCATCCGCTTCTACAGCCATTGCTGCTACCGAGGTCTCTACATTCCTCCGGACTCGCCTAAACCAGATTCAGACTGACGTGGATCAGAAGGTGTCTCGTGACGACATTCTGGCTGCCTTCAAGACCATTAACCTGGCTACGGATTTCATGTGCGATACTGCGCAGCTTCAGCTGAAATTGGGGCCAAATCCATAGCCCTTGTGTCAGCGGCCTGTAGGCCTTTGTGGCTTAAGCCTTGGGTCGCTGACAACTCCTCTAAATACAACTTATGTAGCCTTCCCTTTGAGCCCAGCCGTTTGTTCGGCTCAGAGCTTGATAGAATTATGGAAGGCCTATCAGATAAGAAGGGGAAGAGCCTTCCCCAACAGTCCTTTCGACGGCGGGGCAGACAGGACCGCGGAGGTAGGTCTGGCCAGCAGTCAAGAGCTCGAAGAGACTGGGGAGCGCAGCGAAGGGGTTAAAAGCGCTCTCGCGAAGGAGCCAAGGATAGAAAATCCACCTTCTGACTACAGGCCTCCTTGGATGACTCCCATTACTCCTGCCGTCCTGCCAGAAAGCTTCCCCATTCCTCTGCCTCATCTACCCGTCGGGGGCCGTCTCTCTTACTTCAAGGAGGATTGGATCCGAAATATTTGAGATCCCTGGGTCTTGAATATCATCTCCAAGGGGTATTTAATCAATCTCATCTCTCTTCCTCCAGACAAGTTCATCAAGACCAAGCTCTTACAAGCTGCCAAGCAGTCGGTTCTGGAGGCTTACATTCAGGACCACATCCGCAAGGGGGCTCTGGAGGAGGTTCCGGCAGGGGAACGGGGCTTAGGGATCTACTCACCAATTTTTCTGGTTCCCAAGACTTCATGATTATCCGGATGATTATCGATCGGAGGTATTTCAATCGGTATATAAGGAAGGTGACCATCAGGTCAGTGGTTTACATTCTCAATCCTGGGGACGTGATGACAACCCTGGACCTCAAAGATGCATATCGGCACATCCCAATTCATCCTGCTTCGAGGAAATATCTCAGGATCGCGGTCCAGGTTTCGGGTGTCACCAGACACCTTCAGTTTGTTGCCCTTCCTTTGGCATTTCTTCTGCCCCTCACACTTTTACCAAAAGTGGTGGTTTCTGTGGTGGTGGCTTTAAGACTTCAAGGACTGAACATCATTCCTTATCTGGACGATTGGCTTTTGAAAGTCTCTTCTCTAGCGGTCCTAACCCACCATCTTCATGTAGCAATCTCCTTTCTGTTCCGCCTGGGTTGGATCATCAACTGGCAGAAGTCGAACGTGAGCCCGTCAACTTCGGTAAGGTATCTAGGCTTCATAATGGACTCCGTCGGGATGTCTCTCCAGAAGATCCCAGATACAGAACATGGCAGAGTTCCTATCCGTTCCTCGACGAGTCCCAATTCGGACTCTCATGAAGATGTTGGGGCTCATGTCAGCGTCTGTGAAAGCAGTCCCTTGGGCTCTATGGCACCTCCGCCCTCTACAGTCGGAGGTTCTCTCCAAATGGAATAAACTCCCTGTGCTCCCTGTCTTGGCGAACTCGGTATTCCCTCAGATGGTGGTTCCATTTTTTAGATAGGAAGTCTATGACCCAGCCAACATGGATCATATTGACAACAGATGCATCCCAAGTAGGCTGGGGTACTCACCTAGACGACTCTCCAGTTAACGGAACCTGGTCTCCTTAGGAGCGGATTCTCTCATCCAATCTCCGCGAGATTCGAGTTATCCGGCTAGCCCTCCTTCACTTCACCCCTTAGTTTCCGGGCAAAGCTGTGAAAGTCCAGTCAGACAATATGACTGCGGTACTTTACATCAACAAGCAGGGAGGCACAAGATCACTTCCCCTATCAGAGATCGGGGTGATTCTGGATTGGGCAGAGTCGAACCTTTCCCACTTATCTGCGATCCACTTTCAAGGCTCCCTCAATATGATAGCGGATCGGCTGAGCCACGGTTTTCCAACAGTGGAGTGGTCTTTACATCCGGAGATATTCAAGCAGATAGTCCTCAAGTGGGGGATGCCAGAGGTGGATCTTATGGCAACAAGGTTCAACGCCAAGGTGGAGAGGTTTTACTCACTTTACAGGGAGGACAACCCCCTGGCGATAGATGCTCTGTCAATATTCTGAAGGTTCAGGCTGGCTTACATCTTCCCTCCGTCTTCCATGATTCCAAGGGTATTGATGAAAATCTGTCAGGATCAGGCCTCGGTGATAGCCATCATAACGTTTTGGCCGAAGAGATACTGGTTTACCCAGCTCACCCAAATGAGTCGAGGGCAATATTGGAGGCTCCCTCCTCAGCAGACCCTGGTGTCATGAGACATTCACCTCTGCTCAGATCTGCACAGGTTCAACCTGAAAGCCTGGAGGTTGGATCAGTCCCTTCCCAGAATAGAAGGGCTTTCAGAGTCGGTCCTGAGAACGCTGTCTCATTCAAGAGCGGACTCTACCAAGAGAGCCTACTCACAGATTATGAGGATATTCTCATCCTGGTGTACCTCAAAGGAGATGGCGTCTGCAGATCTGCCCCTCTCCGCAATCCTTCAGTTCCTGCAAGACGGCCTTGACAAGGGCCTTGCTCCATCTACTCTGAGGGTTCAAGTTTCAGCCATCTCAGCTTGCCTCAACAGGTCTTTTTCTCAGGACCCGCTCATCAAACGGTTCCTTAAAGGAGCTGAAAGATTAAAGCCTACAGTACTGAGACCCATTCCTCAATGGGATTTATCAGTAGTTCTCAAGGGGTTAGCATCTCCCCCCTTTGAGCCTTTGGAGGAGGTAGGATTTCAAGTTTGTCACATGGAAACTTGTTTTTCTCCTTGCAGTGACTTCGGCCAAGAGGGTCTCTGAGCTTCAAGCTCTCTCAGCACACGAGCCCTATACCATCTTTTTGCAAGACCGGGTCCTTCTAAGATTTCTCCCATACTTTAGGCCTAAAGTTCCTTTGTTCCAGAATATCAACCAGGTGATATCCCTCCCGGTTCTTTCTACACCTTCTACCTCCTCCGAGGAACCTGTTAGACATCCTCTGGACGTCTCGAGATGCCTCCGGATCTATGTGGATAGATCAAAGGAGTTCAGGAAAGATGAAAATCTTCTAATCCTGTTTGCCGGTAAGTTTAAAGGCCGTAAGGCATCTAAACCATCCATCAGTCGATGGATTAAGGAGGCTATTAGGGAATCCTTTGTTTCCCAATCTCTGGACCCTCCGGGGTTTGTGAAGGCCCATTCTACTAGGGCCGTAGCTACTTCTTTTGCCGAGAGGAGTCTTCTTCCTCTCGACATCATTTGCAAGTCTGCCTCCTGGAGCTCTGAATCAACATTCATCTCCCATTATAGATCGGATGCCAGATTAGCTGAATACTCGGCCTTTGGGCAGACTATACTTGATTCTGCCAGGCATGAGGGCCCTCCCTAGGGGTTCTTCTTGCTATCTCCCCATCTGTGCTGCTGGTAGGACGTAAGGGAATTGTTCATTTCTAACGATAATTTGTTTTCCCTTAGTCCTAACAGCAGCACACAAAGATCCCACCCTAGTAAGTCTAGTTTTTTTCTTGCTATAACACAGTGGGCTGGGGATGATTCCCTCCTTTATAGGGGATACTTAATTGTTTAATTGTTTTATTTACTTGGGCTCAATAATTCCGCCGGTCCTACCAGTCCACGGGGGGTGGTTTACCCCATCTGTGCTGCTGTTAGGTCTAAGGGAAAACAAATTATCATTAGAAATTAACGATTTGTTTCTGGCACTGATGATGTAATGTAATAATGTGAAGATGACATCTATGAAACTCTCAGGTTTTTGCACCCCCTATAGGAAACTGGAGGCATTACCTCTCCTTGGTTGTCGACAGCAGACATGGCGTATCCAGAGAAGTCCTCCCATAATAACAACGTTTCATCCGACTCTTCCCAAGCAAGGCTGTCACAGTCATCCTCAAAGTCATAGTCACGTCTGCAGAAGGAAACCATTATCAGAGACGATATTATTATACATTTTATATGTCATGTTACATCTGCAGTGCACGTTGGATCCTTCCACCAAAAGTTCTTACAATTGTGTTTTGCACTTGCAGTACCGCTTTCCACCACTTCAGGTGCCAAACACTCTCCATAGATCTAATGCAACAGCGCCCCCAGTTAGTGAACTTGCTAACTGAAACAACACTAACTTTAAAAGGATGCAGCCTACAGAAGTGCCGCATACCTCTGTGCATGGTCTTATTCCGCCATGTGCAATACGGATGCAATTACTGCCATCATATAGTGCACCTCTTCCATTATGCAGGACCAGGGCACTATGGGGCCCCCAAGTCTCTGGTGGTGACTGTTTCTGCTGCAGCCCCAGTTCCCTGACCTGGGGCTGCAAAACTACAACTGCTCTTAGGTTCTGAGAGTCACAGTGATGCTGGGAGTTGTAGTTTTGTAACCACAAATCAATTCTAGTTTCATAATGTACTGGTAAAGTAAATGACGCACAGCTGGTTGAGCATCTTCTGCATCTCCTCGTTGATACTCAGAGCAGTACTCTCATCTTCCTCTCCTCCTCTTGCACTCTCGCTCTCGCACACAGATGTCTCATCGTCGGTTGCGGGTTTCCTCTCTTTTCTTCTTCCCAAAACTTTCATAGGAGAGAGGTGGACGGTCTGGGGAAGATTGAGTGAGACAACTGGCATAACTAGAACTGACTGGGCCCCATAGCAAATTTTTTAATGGACCCCCTCCTCCCCCAGCAACCCCCTCTTCCTGTGCAACCACCAGTCCTGTGGCTAGCCTAGATCGCTCTCTCAGACCAGGCCCAGAAGCCACTCTGTCAGTTTCCTACACGTATATACTGTATGTCATGTCGCTGTATATAATGTCAGTGTGTAATCCTATTGAGGGGTGCCCTGAAATAAAATCTTTCAGTCCTCCTCACAGACGGGCAGCTTCTGCATATGGACCACGTAGCAGCCGCTTCCACTATAGCTACACCCCTGGTGCCAGGAGAAGTATCCTAATTGACAACCCTGCTGGCATAGCGCCCCACATTGCCATAGAAGCTCATATAAGAATTCATATCACCTGTAGCCGCCACTAGGGGGAGCTCACCACATACAGAGTTGTACAGCTACCAATAAGAGCAATATAAATACACAGAAAACTAGCTCCCTCTAGTGGTGGCCGCCAGAGCTTGTTTATTTTAGCGCAATGCATCACACAAGTATTTCCGCCATAGGAAAGAAATACATTTCCAAAAATAAAATTTGCAAGTAACAAAATGAATAAATATCTGCCCCTCTGTTGTCTACAGATGTGCTGTCGATGAAGTCACAGGTTACTAGAGGGGGCGCTATGATTTTCCTTTAAGACAATTCATTCTCAAATGCTTTCACACAATAATGAACCTTTGCGGAGACGTCTTGAGATTTCATTCCAACCTGCAGCATGTTTATCATGTCCTCGCAGCTACGCTGCTGAGCCACGTCGCACAGCTTGGCAGTGATATCGATGCGTCGGCAGATGTCCATGTCTACTCGCATGGCCTTCTCCTGGATCTTGGTATCTAGGTCTGTCAAGTTCTAGGACACAGAATGGAAGGGATCACCTATTGTCCAGTTCGCCCAAATGATATGGAAACCATCAACAAGGTGCTTTTGACGGATCTTTCAATCTTATTATGGGTCTATATTTCGTTCTTTGAGTGCATAATGGTGACCTACTGTCATTGGGCTGCAAATCTTAATAAACACCCTCAATAAGTCCCCTTGAGTTTATAAACGTGAACGCCCCATGTAGGCACCAGGCATTCATAGGGTTAGAGATTTAGATATTTGTGTATCGATGAGCATATTCACATAGCATAGGAGCAATAAGCTCCATCAGCAACAGTAGTCAGCCTGCTTATTGACGGTTTCCATTTTTAAAATTAAGAGCTTTTTACATTTGCATTGCACCTTGAAAATAAGAACTGAAAACTGGATAAAAAGCATGAAAAATACACAACATTGGTAAATATGTTTGATACACCAGATACTCACATTGCTCATTAACCCCTTGAAGACAACAAGTTCGGCTTTGAGCTGCTTGACCTTCATTGCCAGCTCTTCCTGGTAAAGTGCTGAATCCTGCACCTCCTGTGTGGAGAGAGCAGATGCGGTTACCAAGCATTGTGAGATAGTCTACCCAATATCCTCACCCATAGACCATTCTACAAATTATTTTTCTCTATTCTTTTACATTTTTTTTTTTTTTTTAAATGTCATTAATAGGTGTAAAATACATGGCTGGTATGAAGATACAGAGGCCATTCTGCTTTAAGAGAAATGCAGTACCAGTAGCAACCACTGTGTGGCAGACTGATCCTTTTATCCACATTATTACATTGTATTGATGAAACAGAAATATATGGATTTTCTGTCCTGATTTTTCAGGCAGAAAACCTACAGCATATTATAGCAGCAGCAAAGGGGCATCTGTCAGCAGTTTTGTACCTATGACACTGGCTGACCTGTTGTATGTGCGCTTGGCAGCTGAAGGCCGTGTTGGTCCCATGTTCGTATGTGGCATTATTAAAGTTTTCATATATGCAAATGAGCATCTAGGAGCAATGGGGGCATTGCCGTTATACCTGTAGGCTCTGCTCTCTCTGCAGCTGCCGCACACAGAAACATAGAATGTGTCGGCAGATAAGAACCATTTGGCCCATCTAGTCTGCCCAATATACTGCACCCTCTGCACTTTGACAGGACCAGGCAGTGAAAGCATTTACACCGCCTAGTCCTGTCATAGTGCAGAGGTCGTGGCAGAGAGCAGAGCCTTTAGGTGTAATGGTAACGCCCCCGTTGCTCCTAAAGACTCATTTGCATATATTAAAACACCATTTTTCTCAGTAATGCAGCACATATGAACATGGGACCAACACAGATGCCTTCAGCTGCCAAGTGCACATGTAACAGGTCAGACAGGTGTCTTAGGTACAAAACTGCTGACAGATGCCCTTTAAGAGTCTTTACCAAATCTCAGCCACACACTACAGAAAAAAAATCTGCAGGAATTGACCGGCGTCGATTTTCACAGCAGAAAATCTGCTGCAGATTTGGTTTTGCAGCGGATTTCACCCTATGCATTGCAAAAGATGAAAAACGTGCCGGTAAGCCGCACGCCAGGTCAATTTCTGTTGCAATTTTTTATTTTTTGTGTGTATAAGATTTCTTTAACTCTCATCCACCTTGCTGCTACTGTAAAGCGCTGCAGATTTTTCTCACACAAATTCATTGTAAAATATCTGCAGATTGCTATGCCCCATGTACAGCGCTGCCCATAATTATTCATACCCCTGGCAAATTTTGACTTAAAGTTACTTTTATTCAACCAGCAAGTATTTTTTTGACGGGAAATGACATAGGTGTCTCCCAAAAGATAATAGGACGATGTACAAGCGGCATTATTGTGGGAATAAAAACATTTCTCAGCTTTTATTTACATTTGAACAAAAAATACAAGATGTTCCGCACTGTGGAAAATCTCAGAGGACGTGGTCGGAAGCCAAAAGTGACACCTGTGCTGCCAGGAGGATAGTTAGAGAGGTGAAGAAGAATCCAAGGATCACCACCAAGGCCGTCCTGGTGAATCTGGGCTCTGCTGGTGGCAATGTCTCAAGGCAGACAATCCAATGGACACTGCACACTGCAGACCAAGGAGGAAGCCACTTCTCCAGATAAGGCTCACAAAAGCTCATCTGGACAAAGAAGAAGACTTCTGGTCTTCTGTGTTATGGTCAGATGAAACAAAAATTACATTGTTTGGTCACAATGATGTTTCCTTCATTTGGTGTGAAAAAGGAGAAGCCTTCAACCCAAAGAACACTATCCCCACTGTCAAACATGGTGGTGGGAACCTAATGCTTTGGGGGTGTTTTTCAGCCAATGGACCAGGGAACCTAATCACAGTAAAGGGCACCATGAAAAAAGAGCAATACATGAGGATTCTCACTGAGAACATCAGGCCGTCTGCAGAGATACGTGGCCTTGGGCACCAGTGGACATTTCAGCATCACAATGACCCAAAACACACAGCAAAAGTGGTGAAGAAATGGTTAGCAGACAACAACATTAACGTTTTGGAGTGGCCCAGCCAGAGTCCAGACTGGAATCCAATGGAGAATCTGTGGAGGGAGCTAAAGATCAGGGTGATGGCAAGAAGACCCTCCAACCTGAAAGATTTGGAGCTCATTGCTAAAGATGAATGGGCAAAAATACCTGTGGAGACAAAAAGCTGGTCTGCAATTATAGGAAGCGTCTGATTGCTGTAATAGCCAATAAAGGCTTTCTATTGATTATTGAGAAGGGGATGAATAATTTTGGACTGAACACTTTTTGCTCAAATGTACATCGTCTTATTATCTTTTGGGAGACGCCTATGTCATTTCCCGTAAAAATATTACTTGCTGGTTGAATAAAAGTAACTAAGTCAAAATTTGCCAGGGGTATGAATAATTATGGGCAGCACTGTAGTTGTACCCTTGCTCCGCATAGAGTAAAATCCACAGTATAATCTGCAACAATACTCTGCAAATTCTGCAGTGGATTCATTGTTTGTTGCTAAATCCGCAGATTTTTTTGCAAACTCCCGGCGGCTTTCTTTTGTCTTTTAAAGGGGTATTCCCATCCTAATGATCACTGTTAAATCTGTTAATGATTTAACAGTGATAATTTTTCTAAATATATTTAATTAACAAATTCCCACCCCTTAGAAGAAAATAAACATATATTTACCTGACTGTTGTCTTCCGTCTCCCCTGGTTACGGCCACCGCTCTTCTCAGGAATCATGGTGGCACGACTTCTTCTCCCAGCCAGCCGCGCGCATTCCCGAAAGCGCACGCCGAGGCTGCGCATGCGCTATGGTGATTTCTTCATGGCCAGTATAGTATACTTGCCAGGAAGAAGTCACCAGGGCGCATGCGCGGCCTCGGCGTGCGCGTTTAGTACAGCGCGCGGCCCGGCCGGGAGAAGACTTCAATCAAGATGGAGCCCGTCCCCTGCTGAGTACCAGGAAGTGGACATCGCGCCGGGAGCAGGTAAGTATTAAATAGAGTGTTGAGAATGCCCCTTTAATGAGGAGAGGCTTCTTTCTGGCAACTCTGCCATAAAGCCCAGATTGGTGGAAGCTGCAGTGCTGGTTGACCTTCTGGAAGTATCTCCCATCTGCACACAGCATCTTTGGAGCTCTTCCAGAGTGATCATTGGGTTCTTGGTCACCTTTCTCACCAAGGCCCTCTGTGCTCTTGGGAACTTTCAGTGTAGAGAAATGTTTTTGTCCCCTTCTGTATATCTGTGCCTCCACACAATCCTGTCTCTGAGCTCCACAGGCAGTTCTTTCCTCCTCCCCCTGGCTTAGTTTTTGCTCTCATATGCATTGTCATCTCTGAGACCTTATATAGACAGGGCTGTGTCTTTCCAAATCCTGTCCAGTCACCTGGATCTACCACAGGTGACTCCAATCAAGGTGTAGAACATCTCAAAGATGATCCAGAGAAACGGGAGACCCCAGAGCTGAATGTCAAGTGTCATAGCAAAGAGGTTGAATAGTTATGTCCAGGCCAAATTTTAGATTTCAATAAATTTGCAAGAATTTCAAAATTTCTGTTTTCACTTTCTCATTATGGGGGATTGATTGCAGAATGATGGGGATAAAGTTGATCTTTTTATTTTATCACAAGGAGCAACATAACAAAATGGGAAAAAAAAGTGAAAGGGTTTAAAGACTTTCCTAATGCATTGTATTCTGCTGAATCGTCTTATACAGAAGAATACAATAAAAGAGTATACCACCATGGGTGCTCCTGGGCAGCGTATGGCACTGTACGCATACACAATGGTATACTGTACATCACTCCTGCTGGAGGTATACATTCATAGGTTGTATCAGTGAGTCCTATTCTTCAGAAAAATGAGGCCCTCGGCCTGAAGCGGCACTACTAAGTGGTTCTGATGACATCATGTCTCCTTCTGATTGACTTTGTCCTTGTTTCTGGATGCTGCTCTCGTCTCTCTCCTCTGACTAGAGTGGTACCTGTTGTTCTACTCCTGGATCTGACCCCTGGTCTGACCACATACTCGTTGTGTCTTCTGGCCCATCATATCCTGGTTTCTCTGCTCACGAGTGTGTTACGGTTCCTTCAGAGCAGCAGTCACCAATGGAAGATATTTTTGGTGCTTTCAACCTTGGAATCCGACCAGGAAAGGCCTTACCTCCTTGTTCTTTTACAGTAAAAAGTGTGTAGATTCTTTATACCTCATACCATAGTCTAGCCAACACCAAGTCTCCCGTCAGGACCACTGAAAACAATGGATGCTGGGAAAAGGAGATCAGTGATGACATCAGCGAGGGAGGAAGTAGCTAGCTTCTCTTTTTGCAAGACAGCTCCAGCCTGGGACAGAAGTGAGCAAATAAAAGGGAAGATATGTGACTGAAGAACATGGATGTGAAATTTTCTATTCCCATATGTGGAAATATCTTTCATGGCAGAACCCGGAGTCTTGAGGCCGAGGATGACCTGACTGCCATCTATGTAGGTCACATCAGATCTAATTAGCGTGCTTACTGGAACATATTCTAATGTAATCCATGCGTGACGGGCGCGTGCCATAAATTAATATCGCTCCTGTCGGTTGCCCTTCGCTGTACCACATGACATCACTCCGACACCCCCACTACCCCCCCCCCCCTTTCCCAACAGTTTATCATGCCCAATGAATTTGAGAAGTTTTTGGTGGGTTCCTCAAAAGGAATAGACTATAAGGTGGGAACACAAGGCATACGCCCTAGAGTCTCCACGACTTTTTGGACCTACTGGGTATCCTCTATTCATCCTCCCTGGACAGATCAGTTCTTTCAATCCAGATGTTAAATCCCAACTGGATCACGAGAACCACATGTCCAACGAGTGCATGTCCAACCCCAGAATAGAGTCCTAGGATGCATAATGTTGTGATGTGTTGAATAACCCATATAGCTCTGTATGGATCAGTCAGGGTTAACAATTCTGACTGCCCTTGTAGGAAGCTAGGTGATTGACTTAGGTCTGCCCCTAGTTTAGCAAGTGTGACTCTAGTGTTAGGCTACTTTCACACTGATGTTTTGGCTTTCCGTTTGTGAGATCCGTTCAGGGCTCTCACACGCGGTCCAAAACGGATCAGTTTTGCCCTAATGCATTCTGAATAGAAAAGGATCCGCTCAGAATGCATCAGTTTGCCTCTGTTCCGTCTCCATTCCGCTTTAGAGGCGGACACAAAACCGTCTGACGAAACTGAGCCAAACGGATCCATTCTGACACACAATGTAAGTCAATGGGGACGGATCCGTTTTCTATGACACAATCTGGCACAATAGAAAACGGATTCATCCTCCATTGACTTTCAATGGTGTTCAAGACCGATCCGTCATGGCTATGTTAAAGATAATACAGACGGATCCGTTCTGAACGGATGCAGACGTTTGTATTATCTGAAGGTCATCCCAACTATTATCAGGCAGGAGCCCCAACATTAGGGTGTGCCCCAAGGGAAGAAAGGGTGTGCCCTCTTGTCACTGCCTATGCCCTAGGGAGCATCGGTGTGAGGATTGCCACTGTGAATAACTGTTGCAGCCAAGGTCACCAACACTCCCATCCTCCGCTCCTCTGGGAATTGAGGCACAAGGCACCTCCGTTGTAATGGGCAGGTGCAATGCAGCATACAGCTCAGAGGAATGTGCACTATTATTGGGCAGCACAATATGCGGCACTATTTTTGTGGATGCTATGTGTAGCAATAATTTCAGATTCCAGATTGTGCAGTTTTGTGACGGAAGTTAGGATTTAGGTAAATTTAGGCCATACTGTAGGTCAGAGAGATGGGGTATGTGACTACTGAGATACAGCAGCAGGGCGTAGCGCTGATGCATAGCAGTGTATATGGGATGCAGACGGGATGATATCATGGAAGGGATTGTCTCACCTCATCCAGCTCGGCAACCCTCTGCTGCAGCTGAACGCGAGCTGTGTACTCCTCCTCCCATCTACAAGAGACAGACACAGAAAGATCAGGAGCCGGGACCGGCTTTATTGGGGAAGGGGTGTATTATACACGTCCATCCTGCGTATAGACAGATTTATATTGCAGACATATTTAATATGCAGTTTGCGCAGATTTTGTGTAAATTGCGACAAAAAGTGCACAAAAATTGTGAGCTTTCTCCAAAAGTAATGAGTTTTAGTCAAATAAATAAATAAAAAAATTTGATTGGTGGAGGTCAGAGCGCTGAGACCCCCGCCCGCTGAGACCCCCGCCCGTCTCTAGAATGAGGGGAGAGAAGTGTTGTATCTACAGATGAAACCAGAAGTTCACATACACAATATAAAAAGGCACATATTCATGTTTTTCTCAATATCTGACATGAAATCAGAATAAACCTTTCCTGTTTTTGGTCAATTAGGATTAACCATCATTATTATTATTTGCCAAATGCCAGAATAATGAGAGAGAACGTTTTAAGGCATTTTTATTACTTTCTGCAAAGTTAAAAGTTTACATCCATTTCATTAATATTTGGTACCATTGCTCTTAAACTGTATGACTTGGGTCAAACGTTTTGGATATCCTTCCACAAGCTTCTCACAATAGTTGGTCAGAATTTGGGCCCATTCCTCCGGACAGAACTGGTGTGACTGAGCCATGTTTGTTGGTCGCCTTGCTCGCGCCTGCCTTCTCAGCTTTGCCCATATTGAGATCAGGGCTTTGTGATGGCCGCTCCAAAACATTGACTTCGTTATCCTTAGGGCTCATGCCCACGAACGTAAGGGCTCCGTGCCCATGCTGCGGACCGCAAATTGCAGTCCGCAATGCATGGGCACCGACTGTGGGGTACCACATCCGGATCGCTGACCCATTCACTTAAATGGGGTCCGCGATCCGCATCGCAAAAAAGTAGTGCATCCGTGGGGTTCCGATCCGTGCTTCCGCACCGCATCTCCGGATTTGCGGACCCATTCAAGTGAATAGGTCCGCATGTGTGATGCGGAAAGCACACGGCTGGTGACCCATGTATTGCAGAACCGCCGTATGCGCGGAGCCTTTACGTTTGTAGGCATGAGCCCTTAAGCCACTTTATAACCAGTTTGGCACTAAGCTTCGGGCCATTGTCCATTTGGAAGACCCATTTCCGCCCAAGCTTTCACTTCCTGGCTGATGTCTTGAGATGTTGCTTCAGTATTTCTCCATAATCTTCTTTCCTCATGACGCCATCACTGGCGGATCCAGGGGGGGGGGGGCAACGGGGCAATTAGCTGCTCAGAAGTGGGGGTCAGCGGCCGCAGGGCACAGGGAGATGAGCCCTTCCATTGGAGCGCTCATCTCCATAGCCACCTGTATCGCCATCCTCAGGACAGCGATACAGACGGCTGTGCTGAGGCAGGGGAGGGAGAGGCGTGTCCCTTCCCCTTCCTCTGATAGGCTGCCGGCACTAGGCCGGCAGCCTATCAGAGGCCGGTGCAGGCGGCGTGATGACGTCATCGCACCGCCTGAGCCGTACAGCGTGGGACACAGGCTGGGAGAGGCCGGAAGAGGCCTGCATCGCATCGCTGCCAAGGAGGTAAGTATAAGTGTTTTTTTTTTTATATGTACAATAGTTTTACAGGCACATTGGGGGGCTCTTGTTACTGGCACATGGGGGGGGGGGCTCTTGTTATGGCACATTGGGGGGGCTCTTGTTACTGGCACATTGGGGGGCTCTTGTTACTGGCACATTGGGGGGGCTCTTGTTACTGGCACATTGGGGGGGCTCTTGTTACTGGCACATTTGGGGGCTCTTGTTACTGGCACATTTGGGGGCTCTTGTTACTGGCACATTGGGGGGGCTCTTGTTTACAAGGGGGTATTTTTTGCACTGTCACATTATAAGGAGAATTATTTCTACTGGGGGGGGGGCATTATGGTGGGCTTTATTACTCCCCCATGGTATGACCCCCTAGTAGAAGCACCAGCCTCCCCCTGCTCTGCTATCCCTCTGCCCCTTCTCCAAATCCTTATTATGAAATCTTTCTCATTAGGATAAAACACATCAGCTCCGCCGAGCCCCCGGCCAAAGTGTGGAAGTGGCGTCCGAGATCCCCAAGGGCCAAGCCAAGTAACTGTAAGTTTTCATGTGAAATATGTTTATGTTATACACATATACCTGTCACGAGGGTGTCAAGAACCACGCCTGACTCCGTTGTACCCGGGGTCAGGAGGTCGCAGCGGTTGGCTGCACGCTCTATGTAGTAGATAGGGATGTTTCCTTATTGTAGCTTTCTGGGTTTGCTTTACAAACCCTTTTGGCTCACTCAGGGATCCGTAGCTCCTTCTCTCAGCTGTTCCTTGTCCAGCACTCCCAATCCTCCTTATATTCCCCTCACACTTCTCTGGTTGCCAGATATAGAGCTTCCTGCCTGGACATCTATTCTGACCCACTGGAGCTGTGTTGCTGCGTTCTCTGAGTGTTGCCTTAGAACGCTACCCTCCGGATCCCTGTTGGACCTTTGTGGACATTGTTGCCGTCCACCTGGGTGTTTGTGTTTGTCTGTGTTTGTCTGTCCTCTCCCTGGTGTTTCCCTCTTAGTGCAGTGGTGAGGACTAGCGATCCCACCGGCCCGTTCATTATCTAGGGCTCATTTCAGGGAAAGCCAGGGTTTAGGCACGTGATCGCCGCACGGGTGAGGAACCCGTCTAGGGACGTCAGGGCAGGCAGGTGCCAGCTGCAAGGTGAGTTAGGGGTCACCACCTTTCCCTCTCCCTTGGGCAGGGCTTTCCCTGTTTTCCTCCCTGTGTGTGTTGCCGGTCATTACATTATATCTGGCCCTTATTTTTGTGTAGGTAAAAAAAAAAAAAATTTTTTTTTTACCTACTTAGAATCCAGTATGGATCCAATTGCTGCTCTGTCCGAACAATTTCATGGCCTGTCTTTGGAGGTGGCAGGATTGAAGGCGTCGGTCCTCCAGCAACAGCAGCAATTACAACAGACCGCAAGCCCAGCGGTTGCTACTGGTAACCAGGTTGTTGCGGAACCCAAGGTCCCTCTCCCTGACAGATTTTCTGGGGGAAGGGACAAGTTTTTGACGTTCTGTGAGGCCTGTAAACTATACTTTAAACTGCGTCCTTTCTCCTCTGGTAATGAAGAACAGCGGGTGGGTGTTGTTATTTCCCTGCTGCAGGGGGACCCGCAGTCCTGGGCGTTCTCTTTACCCACTGATTCCCAGGCTCTTCGGTCAGTGGATGAGTTTTTCGGGGCCTTGGGTCTCATATATGACGACCCTGACCAAGTAGCACTGGCTGAATCAAGATTACGGAGACTCCTACAGGGAGAGCGGCCGGTAGAGGAGTATTGCTCTGACTTCCGTAGGTGGGCTACGGATACCCAATGGAACGACCCGGCTCTCAGGAGTCAGTTCTGCTCTGGATTATCCGAAAGGGTTAAGGATGCGCTTGCATTGTATGAGACCCCCTTTTCCCTTGATGCAGTTATGTCCCTTTCTATCCGTATAGATAGACGCCTTAGGGACAGGTTGAAAAAACCGGAGCCATTGGTAACCCCTCCCAAGCAGCAGTTAGTCTGTACGGACTTAGACGAGCCTATGCAGCTAGGAGGAACTACTCGTCAGGTCCGTCCTCCTGAGGTTCGCCGTAGGCGTGGGGGTTGTTTTTTTTGTGGGGAGAGGGGTCATTTCATTAACGTCTGTCCTTCTTTCCTCAGAAACAAAAAAACCGTCGGAAAACTACTAACCCCAGGCTGTGTGGAGGATGTCAGCCGGGGGGTATACGTTTCCTCCATACGTACATCGCAATTTGTGTTGCCAGCGGTTATTGTTTTTGGTGATAAGACAGAGACTGTTTCTTTCTTTCTAGACAGTGGAGCAGGGGTAAATTTGATAGATGCCCATTTTGCCCGCACTATGGGTTTGTCTCTCTGTACGTTACAGAGACCTATTCCCATATTTGCTATAGATTCTGCTCCTCTGTCTCAGAGAAACCTCACCCACATCGTTCATAATTTACACCTTCGGGTAGGGGACCACCATAACGAGATGCTCTCATGTTATGTTCTGGAGGGGCTTCCCACTCCGGTGGTGCTGGGCCTTCCCTGGTTGGTAGCGCACAATCCAGTGGTGGATTGGCAGGCCAGGGAGATATTGGAGTGGAGTGAGCCGTGCAGAGAAAATTGCTTAAATAGCAATTGCTTAGTCGCCTCCATAACTACCCTACCTACATTTGTTTCGGACTTTGAGGACGTTTTTTCTGAAAAGGGTTGTCAGAAGTTACCACCTCATCGTCCTTATGATTGCCCGGTTAACCTTATGCCCGGCGCAAAATTACCCAAGACCAGGTTATATAATCTTTCAGGTCCAGAGAGACAAGCCATGAAAGATTATATCTCCGAGAGTTTGGCTAAGGGACACATCAGACCCTCTTCTTCACCCGTGGCTGCAGGGTTTTTCTTTGTTAAAAAGAAAGATGGGGGCCTGCGTCCTTGCCTAGATTTTCGTGAATTAAATCGGATAACCATCCGAGACCCATACCCTCTTCCTCTCATTCCTGACCTGTTTAACCAGATTGCGGGTGCTAGGTGGTTCTCCAAACTCGATCTTAGGGGGGCCTACAATCTGATTCGTATTAAAGAGGGGGATGAGTGGAAGACAGCTTTTAACACCCCTGAGGGGCATTATGAAAATCTAGTTATGCCTTTCGGCCTGACCAATGCTCCTGCCGTCTTCCAACATTTCGTTAATGACATTTTTAGTCATCTAATAGGCAGGTTTGTGGTAATATACCTAGATGATATCTTAATTTATTCGTCTGATCTGAGAACACATGAGGTGCATGTCAGACAAGTACTACAGGTCCTACGGACGAATGAATTATATGCTAAAATTGAAAAATGTGTCTTCGCCGTTCAGGAGATACAATTCCTGGGTTATTATTTATCTGCGTCAGGTTTCCGTATGGATCCTAGGAAGGTCCAGGCAATTTTGGATTGGGATCTTCCTGAGAACCTCAAAGCACTACAACGGTTCTTGGGCTTCGCGAATTTCTATAGGAAATTCATTAAAAATTATTCGGTGATCGTAAAACCCCTTACTGACATGACTAGGAAGGGGACTGATTTTTCTAAATGGTCTGACGCCGCTAAAGTTGCTTTTTCCTCTCTAAAAGAGAGGTTTACCTCAGCACCTGTACTAGTCCAACCTGATGTCTCTCAGCCTTTTATTGTTGAAGTCGATGCATCAGAGGTGGGAGTGGGGGCGGTGCTGTCTCAGGGTCCGTCTCCTGGCAAATGGCGTCCTTATGCTTTCTTTTCTAAAAAACTATCTGCAGCAGAACAGAACTACGATATTGGCAATAGGGAACTGTTAGCTATTAAACTTGCGTTTGAGGAGTGGCGTCACTTTTTAGAGGGGGCAGTCCACCCCGTCACTGTGTTTACGGACCACAAAAATCTGCTGTACCTCGAATCAGCTAAGCGTCTCACCCCTAGACAGGCTAGGTGGTCGCTATTTTTTACCAGGTTTAATTTTGTGATTACCTATCGTCCTGGGGTAAAGAATACCAAGGCTGATGCACTATCTCGTTGTTTCCCTGGAGGGGGTAATGTGAGTGATCCGGTACCCATTCTACAAAGAGGAGTGGTTGTCTCTGCGGTACACTCTGTTTTGGAGGGGAAGGTGTTAGAGGCCCAGGGGGACGCCCCGGTCTCTTGCCCCTCAGAGAAATTGTTTGTACCGTTGAACCTACGTCTCGAATTATTAAAGGAACATCATAATTCGGCACTTGCTGGGCACCCGGGTAGTAAAGCAACCTTAGAGCTATTGTCTCGTCGTTTTTGGTGGCCAAGGTTGCGTCAGGATGTATTGGATGTCTTCTTGTTCTACCTGTGCGCGCGCAAAAGTTTCACATACACGTCCTGCAGGGTCTCTATTACCACTCGTCATTCCCAATAGACCATGGACACATCTGTCTATGGATTTTATCACTGACTTACCTTTGTCTGCGGGTAAAACAGTGATTTTGGTAGTAGTGGACAGGTTTAGCAAAATGGCACACTTTATTGCGTTACCCGCACTACCTAATGCTAAAACTCTTGCTCAGGTATTCGTCAGTGAGATCGTGAAGCTTCACGGGGTCCCCTCCGATGTTGTTTCGGATCGGGGAACCCAGTTTATTTCTAAATTTTGGAAAGCTTTTTGTTCCCGTTTGGGGGTTCACTTGTCCTTTTCCTCAGCTTTCCATCCTCAGTCGAATGGACAGACTGAGCGTACCAACCAAAACCTGGAGACATATCTAAGATGTTTTGTGTCTGAAAACCAAGAGTTGTGGTCGTCATATTTACCGTTAGCTGAGTTTGCCATAAATAATCGCCGTCAGGAATCCACTGGCAAGTCACCTTTTCTTGGTGCATATGGTTTTCATCCCCAATTCTGTACTTTCAAAGAGGGGGGGTCTTCTGGGGTTCCCGAAGAGGAACGGTTTTCGTCATCTCTTTCATCAGTATGGCAGAAGGTGCAAGCTAACTTGAAAAATATGGGAGGTAAATACAAATGCATGGCTGATAAGAGACGGTCGCCAGGTCCGGACCTAGGAGTGAATGACTGTGTGGTTGTCTACTAGGAATATCAAGTTGAAGGTTCCCTCTTGGAAACTGGGTCCTAGGTTTATTGGTCCTTACAAGATTGTAGCCATCATCAACCCCGTGGCTTTTCGCCTGGAGTTACCTCAGACTTTTAAAATCCATAATGTCTTTCATAAGTCGTTACTCAAAAAATATGTTCCACCTCTAGAACCGTCACCGCTGCCACCCCCTCCTGTTGTCGTGGATGGTAGTTTGGAATTTCAGATATCCAAAATTGTTAATTCTCGTCGGGTCCGCCGCTCTCTCCAATATCTGGTGCACTGGAGAGGTTACGGTCCCGAGGAAAGAATGTGGGTTCCTGCGTCTGAGGTAAACGCCGACAGGCTAGTCCGGATTTTTCATGCCTCTCATCCTGAGAGACCTGGTCCTGAGTGTCCGGAGGCCCCTCGTAGAGAGGGGGGTACTGTCACGAGGGTGTCAAGAGCCACGCCTGACTCCGTTGTACCCGGGGTCAGGAGGTCGCAGCGGTTGGCTGCACGCTCTATGTCAGATAGGGAAGTTTCCTTATTGTAGCTTTCTGGGTTTGCTTTACAAACCCTTTTGGCTCACTCAGGGATCCGTAGCTCCTTCTCTCAGCTGTTCCTTGTCCAGCACTCCCAATCCTCCTTATATTCCCCTCTCACACTTCTCTGGTTGCCAGATATAGAGCTTCCTGCCTGGACATCTATTCTGACCCACTGGAGCTGTGTTGCTGCGTTCTCTGAGTGTTGCCTTAGAACGCTACCCTCCGGATCCCTGTTGGACCTTTGTGGACATTGTTGCCGTCCACCTGGGTGTTTGTGTTTGTCTGTGTTTGTCTGTCCTCTCCCTGGTGTTTCCCTCTTAGTGCAGTGGTGAGGACTAGCGATCCCACCGGCCCGTTCATTATCTAGGGCTCATTTCAGGGAAAGCCAGGGTTTAGGCACGTGATCGCCGCACGGGTGAGGAACCCGTCTAGGGACGTCAGGGCAGGCAGGTGCCAGCTGCAAGGTGAGTTAGGGGTCACCACCTTTCCCTCTCCCTTGGGCAGGGCTTTCCCTGTTTTCCTCCCTGTGCGTGTTGCCGGTCATTACAATACCTCTACACTGTGCCCCACAATATACAGTATACCTCTACACTGTGCCCCACAATATACAGTATACCGCTACACTGTGCCCCACAATATACAGTATACCGGTACACTGTGCCCCACAATATACAGTATACCGCTACACTGTGCCACACAATACAGTATACCGCTACACTGTGCCGCACAATATACAGTATACCGCTACACTGTGCCACACAATATACAGTATACCGCTACACTGTGCCACACAATACAGTATACCTCTACACTGTGCCACACAATATACAGTATACCGCTACACTGTGTAGTCTGTTCTATAAGCACCATTGTTTTGTGGCGGCGGACAGAAAATAATCTGGAAGTGCCCCTCCCGAGACCAGGCTCTGGATCCGCCACTGGATGCCATCTATTTTGTGACGTGCACCAGTCCCTCCTGCAGCAAAACAACCCCACAACATGACGCTGCCGCCCCGTGTCACAGTTGGGATGGTGTTCTTAGGCTTCCAAGCGTCTCCCTTTTTCCTCCAAACGTAACGATTGTCATTATGGCCAAAAAGTTAAATTTTAGTTTTGTCAGACCACAGGACAGGTCTCCAAAAATGTAGGTCTTTGTTCCTGTGTGTATTTGCAAACATTCATCTGGCTTTTCTTTTATGTTTCTTTTGGAGTAATGGCTTCTTCCGGGCAGAGGGGCCTTTCAGCCCATGTTGATACAGTCCTCGTTTCACTGTGGATACTGACACAATCTCACCAGCTTCCGCCATCATCTTCACAAGGTCTTTTGCTTTTGTTCTTGGGTTGATATGCACATGCCGGACCAAAGCGTGCTCATCTCTGGGACACAGAACCCGTCTCCTTCCTGAGCGGTATGATGGCCGGACATTCCCATCTTGTTTGTACTTCCGTATAATAGTTTGTACAGATGAACGAGGCATCTTCAGGTATCTGGAAATTGCACCCAAGGTTGAGCCAGACTTGTGCAAGTCCACAATTCTCTTCCTGATATCTTGGCTGATTTCTTTAGACTTTCCCATGATGCTACACAGAGAAGCAGTGGGTTTCAGGTGTGCATTTGAATACATCCACAGGTGTGTCTCTAGAATGAGGGGAGAGAGGTGTTGTATCCACAGATGAAACCAGAAGTTCACATACACTATATACAAAGACACATATTCATGTTTTTCTCAATATCTGACATGAAATCAGAATAAACCTTTCCTGTTTTTGGTCAATTAGGATTAACCATCATTATTATTATTTGCCAAATGCCAGAATAATGAGAGAGAGAACGTTTTAAGGCATTTTTATTACTTTCTGCAAAGTTAAAGATTACATCCATTTCATTAATATTTGGTACCATTGCTCTTAAACTGTGTAACTGGGGTCAAACATTTTGGATATCCTTCCACAAGCTTCTCACAATAGTTGGTCAGAATTTGGGCCCATTCCTCCGGACAGAACTGGTGTGACTGAGCCATGTTTGTTGGTCGCCTTGCTCGCGCCTGCTTTTTCAGCTTTGCCCATATTGAGATCAGGGCTTTGTGATGGCCGCTCCAAAACATTGACTTTGTTATCCTTAGGGCTCATGCCCACGAACGTAAGGGCTCCGTGCCCATGCTGCGGACCGCAAATTGCGGTCCGCAATGCACGGGCACCGACTGTGGGGTACCGCATCCGGATCGCTGACCCATTCACTTAAATGGGGTCCGCGATCCGCACCGCAAAAAAGTAGTGCATCCGTGGGGTTCCGATCCGTGCTTCCGCACCGCATCTCCGGATTTGCGGACCCATTCAAGTGAATAGGTCCGCATGTGTGATGCGGAAAGCACACGGCTGGTGACCCATGTATTGCAGAACCGCCGTATGCGCGGAGCCTTTACGTTTGTAGGCATGAGCCCTTAAGCCACTTTATAACCAGTTTGGCACTAAGCTTCGGGCCATTGTCCATTTGGAAGACCCATTTCCGCCCAAGCTTTCACTTCCTGGCTGATGTCTTGAGATGTTGCTTCAGTATTTCTCTCTAATCTTCTTTCCTCATGACGCCATCACTGGCGGATCCAGGGGAGGGGGGGGGGCAACGCGGCAATTAGCTGCTCAGAAGTGGGGGTCAGCGGCCGCAGGGCACAGGGAGATGAGCCCTTCCATTGGAGCGCTCATCTCCATAGCCATCTGTATCGCCATCCTCAGGACAGCGATACAGATGATTGTGCTGAGGCAGGGGAGGGAGAGGCGTGTCCCTTCCCCTTGCTCTGATAGGCTGCCGGCACTAGGCCGGCGCAGGCGGCGCGATGACGTCATTGTACCGCCTGAGCCGTACAGCGCGGGACACAGGCTGGAAGACGCCTGCATCGCATCGCTGCCAAGGAGGTAAGTATAAGTGTTGTTTTTTTTATATGTACAATAGTTTTACTGGCACATTGGGGGGCTCTTGTTACTGGCACATTGGGGGGCTCTTGTTACTGGCACATTGGGGGGCTCTTGTTACTGGCACATTGGGAGGCTCTTGGCAACAAATATAAAGCTTCCAAACACATGACATCATTACTTGGCAACAAATATAAAGCTTCCAAACACATGACATCATCATATGCGCAGTCCAGAATTGTTTAACCCTTTCGCTACCAGCGCCGTACATGTACGGCGCTGGTAGCGCTGTGCAAGCATGACGCCCGCTCGTGCGTGCAGCAGGCCTCATGGCCAGCAAGTCTCGGCTGTTTCAAACAGCAAAGACCTGTGGCTAATTACCGCAATCGGCAATAATGCCGATCGCGGTAATTAAATGCTTTAGATGCCGTGATCAAGTGAGATCACGGCACCTGAATGCGCAAAACCCCGGAAGCTCACTCTTCCGGGCTTAGTACTGAAGCTGCATGCGGCCAATCGGGACTTCAGTACATGCGCTGAATGCTCTGAGTCTCTATGGAAAGTCAGAGCATTAATTCTTTTTTGGGCCACCAGATGGCAGGCCAACATAAGAAATGAGCAAAATGCTAAGAAATTGTAATTTTTTTAATTCCTTATAGGTCAAAATTAAAAATTAAAAAACATCATTTATAAGGCCATTTCTGAGCCTTAAAATGATGATAATTTTTTTTTTAAAGTTATAAAATACATTAAAAAAAATATATAAGTTTAAATCACCCCCCTTTTCATATAATAATAAAAAAAAACTAAATAACAATAATATAAACATCCTGGGTATCGCAACCAAAAACGCCCATAATATAAAAATGTAAAAAAAATCCAATACAGCAAATGGCGTCAAAATGGCCGATTTTCAATTTTTTCATTGCTTCTTTTAACCAAAAAAATGAAATAAAATGTGATCCAAAAGTCATGCACACTCCAAAATGGTATCAATAAAAAACTATGCATTGTCCTGCAAAAACTGAGCCCCTAAACAGCTCAGTAGACATAAGTATAAAAAAGTTATGGTGGTCAGAATATGGTAATGTAAAAAAAAATTAAAAAAAATATTTACATATAAAAATCCTATACATATGGGGTATCGTTGTAATAGTACTGACCCAGAGAATGAAGGGCACGGATCAGTTTTGCCGTAAACAAAACGGTCTAGGGAAAAAATCCATAAAACGGTGGAGCGATTGCGTTTTTTTTCTAATTCCACCCCGTTTGGAATTTTTTTTCCCGCTTCCACTACATTTTATGCCATAATTAATGGTGCCATTAGAAAGTACAACTTGTCCCGCAAACTCTATCTATAAAAAATAAGAGATAGGCAGCACACTCCCAAAAATACCAATGCAGCAACATTTTGGTGAATAAAATAACCTTTTCTTGGTATTTTTGGAGGGTGCTGCCATCTCTTATTATTTATCATCTATCACATATATGTATATCCTGCATCAGTAAAACTATTTCGCTTCACAAATATGGGGGACCTGGGGCCCTTGTTCCTTTACTCCAGCACATTAGATATGGGAACACAACACATTACTCCATTGGGGTCATTTATCAAACTGGTGTAAATTAGAACTGGCTTAGTTGCCCCTAGCAACCAATCAGACTCCACCTTTCATTTTCCAAAGGAGCTGTCAAAAATGAAAGGTGGAATCTGATTGGTTGCTATAGGAAACTAAGCTAGTTCTACTTTACATGAATATGATAAATGACCCCATATGTTTTCATTATTATGTCAGTGCAGGGAGGGAAATAATTTAGTGTTTTCTAGAATTTGGTGGGAGGTTTAGAAGATGCTGTTCGAAGAGTCCCTTTCCTGAGGTCAGCTTGTTGTAGAGTCTGTCCCCATTTCCAGGCTTTGGCCTACGTGCCTCAGGGCCCAAACACTGCGCAGTTGCATGTTGTGCTCCATGCGCTGAGAAGGCAACCGGCTCTAGAGGACGACACAGCCATAATATCACACGAGCGACCACTGCCTCTCATCAAAACCGTGCAAGGGGAGCAGATGCCCATAGCAACCAATCAGAATGCAGCTTTCATTTCCCAAAGGGCCTCTATGAAACGAAAGGAGGAATCTGATTGGTTGCAATGGGCAATTGCTTGCTCAGGGTTACCCCATTTAGTTCAGCATTAGACTGGGTTCACAGCAGATTCCAAGGTGAATTTTTGGCACATTTCATGTATTGTATGGTCAGACAGGGTACCCAGCCCATGTATACTTCTCACATGGTTCCAATTAATTAAAGGAGGACACCGACTTTCAGTACCATATGTAGAGAAAACGATGAGTAATATTGCAAATCGTTTAAATACTGCCCTGGAGCATGAGGAGGCCCAGAAATTTTCAGAGACGGTCCTGGCAAACTTGAACTGTCCCGAGCTGTAAATGGGTGGGGCTTGTTAAATGGGCATTCCTGGGGGAGGGGCTTACATAGGGTTGCCACTCGGCCGGTATCTCACCGGCAAGGCCGGTATTTTAGTGGCCCTGCCAGTGCCGGTAATTTTTTTTCTACCGGCACGGAGCACGAATGGGGGCATTATTCTTACTGGGGGCACTTATAGGGGCATTATTCTTCCTGGGGGCCCTAATGGGGGCATTATTTGTCCTGGGGGCACTAATGGGGGCATTATTCTTTCATGGGGGCACTAATGGGGGCATTATTCTTCCTTGGGACACAAATGGAGGCATTATTCTTCCATGGGGCACTAATGGGGGCATTATTCTTCCATGGGGGCACTAATGGAGGCAGTATTCTTCCATGGGGTCACTAATGGGGGCATTATTCTTCCATGGCGGCACTAATAGGGGCATTATTCTTCCATGGGCGCACTAATGGGGGCATTATTCTTACTGAGGGCACTAATAGGGGCATTATTTTTCCTGGGTGCACAAATGGGGGGAATTGTTCTTACTGGGGGGCACTAATGGTGGCATTTTTCTTCCTGGGGGGCACAAATGGGGGGCATTATGCTTATTGGGGTGCACTAATGGGGGCATTAATTCTGGGGTGCACTAATGGGGCATTATTCTTACTGGGGGGCACTAATGGACTAAATGGGGGCATTATTTTTACTGGGGGTCAATATTGGAGCCATTACTCTTACTGGGGGCATTATTCTTACTGGGGGCACTAATGGGAGCATTAATTCTGAGGTGCACTAATGGGGCATTATTCTTACTGGGGGGCACTAATGGACTAAATGGGGGCATTATTTTTTACTGGGGGTCACTATTGGGGCCATTACTCTTACTGGGGGGCACTAATGGGGGGCATTAATTCTTGGGTGCACTAATAGGGGCATTAATATTACTGGGGCACTAATGTGGACAGTATTAATTCTGAGGAGCAGCTAATGGGGGCATTACTATTACTGGGGGCACTAATTGGGGCATTATTAATTCTGGGCAGCATTAATATTATTGGGAGCCACAGTATGATAGCGACTTAACACCCCGTATTAAGCCATGCCCTCTTTGGGGTGTGGCTTAACTTGGCTAGTATTTTTTTGGGGGGAAAGGTGGCAACGCTAGGCTTGCATGACCCAAATTTACCAGCTGCTATGTTGGTCAGTATGCCAGAAGGTCCCTCTACCGACTTTTCATTTGGCAAAATTATGACATATAAGCCCCACCCCTAGGAATGTCCTGATCCCACCCTCTTATGGGCAGGGTTTATGCTAGTTCCACCCATTTTCAGCTCGCCAAACTCGGGACAGTTGGCAACTATGACTGAGCGGCCCTGGGGCCCAAGAGCTTCAAGAGTGTCAAGTGTCAGATTGTTACATACCCGGCGGCCTGAGGAGGGCTCGAGTGGCCCCCTGGGCATTGGCCCACTGGGATTTTTCCCTGCAGAGTCTATGGCCAGTCGGCCCCTGCTGGAAAGACATAACTGGAACATTTCTGAAACTTACATCTAAGGGTCTTGTTACACAGTCCAATAATGTTGATCATCCGACAAATGAGTGTCTGCATGTTTGGGGGGGAATGGGGGGAAGAGAGGGGTCCCTTCCTTTTTCTAACCAAATAGGTCTCTCCATTACCGTCCATGGACTATAATGGGGTCCAGCTGCTACCCAGCAAATATGCCGGGATTTGGCCAGACAAATACCACTGCGTCCGTGTATATCAATGGGGCCGGCAGGCATCCTGGTAATGGACAGACCAATTAGGTTAGAAAAGGGAAGGCGCTTCCTCTCTTAAACCCCCCCCCCCCAACAGTGCAGACACTCGTTTATCGGGTGATCAACATATTGCCCGCAAACGTGAAACAGGCCTTAGACAGTGTAATCTAAGGGGTTAAACTGCCGGGATCGGCGTTAACTCTGATCCTGGCAGTGAGAGTGAGGTTCCAGCTTTATAATACAGCTGGCACCCACTAGTGATGGTGCAGGCACAGCTCCTGAGCCCATGCCAACACTGTGCCATCGTAGTATGGCAGCTCTTTGGTCACACTACAGTAGCCCCTTACAGGGAACCGCTGGATCCCCTGACATTCTTGTGCAATGACTAAATGAAAGAATAAAGAGCTGAGGTTCTTGTCAGGGCCCATCACACGTGATAAAGATAGTGAAGGAGAAGGAGCGGTACACTACAGCGCGGTCTGATATCCGGCTTCACTTTCATCTCCTTCAGGGAATTCCTTCATTTACAAACATTTTTTAAGACATTCTCCAAGTGTCGAAGCCGCTTCACGTTGCGCAACTGTATAACTAAAGGGGGAGTCAACTATTAACCCAGTGAGCATAGACGTTACTGATACAAAGCTCCACATCTTTTCCTCAACCTGAGAGCTACCTAAAACAGTTCTGGCTGCCTCCACCAGGGGGAGCGTGCCACATACAGTTTAACCCTTTCAGCACCCTGTGATTTTCCGTTTTTCTTTTTTACTCCCTGCCTTCCCAGAGCCATAACCTTTTAACTGTTTCGTTCACATCGCCATATGAAAGCGCGTTTTTTGCAGGGCATGTTGTACTTTCTAATGGCACCATGTAATAATATTGCACATGAGGTAGTGGGAAGCTGGAGCGAAAATTCCAAGTGGGATGAAATTAGAAATAAAAAGCAATTCCACCACAGTTTTATGGGTTTTGTGTTAAAGGCGTTCCCTATCCGGTAAAACTAACTTGTGCTCTTCATTCTCTGGGGTCAGTACAATTACAGCAATACGAAAGTTCCTGTGTTTTAATATTGGGAAAAAAATATATATATTTTCACCGCCATAACTTTTTATAGTCTATGGAGCACATTTTTTTGGGAAAGATATGTAGATTTTTTTTCTAACACCATTTCGGAATGTGTAGGACTTTTTGACCACTTTTTTGTTTATTTAACTTTTTTTTGGGGTGGGGGAGGGTGAAGCGATGAAAAAAAATGGCAAATCAGCCATTTTGTTTTGTTTTTTTAAATCTGTTTCGAAGTTCAGCATACAGAATAAATACATTTATATTTTAATAGTGCGGGCATTTTGGGAACTTTGCGATGCCAATGACATTTATTTTTTATTATTGTTTATTTTAATTATGGGGAAAGGGAGTTGATTAGAATTTTTCGTTTGAATATTTTTTTATATTAAAAATGTTTTTTTTTTTTTTTTTTTAGTTGTCTCACAAGCAAATGGCATTTATTATGTAGAGAAAATTATTACAAGGCATTTGCTAATGTAAATGTAAAAAAAATGGTTACGACCGCCCTGCAGTCCAGCAGCAGTGGTCGTGTTTGCACACTATAGGAAAAAGCACTAGTCTACATACGCTCCCATGGTCCCGGCCACCAGAGAGGCCAATGCTTTTTCCTATAGTGAGCAAGCACGATCACCCCTGATGGATTACAAGGTGGTCATAACCATGGAAACAAGCAGTGTATAATGTGATGGAAAAATGAATCCAGACTGCAAAGGAAGCAATATGGAGAATCACAATACATTAGTAAGTGCCTTGTATTTTTCTCTACATGAAAAATGCTATTTGCTGAAGTGAGAGGACCCCTTTACGTCTCACTGGGTGGCTATAACAAACAATCGTTAGATCGCTTTTCCAATACATTGAAATGGATTACCATTGCAATGTATTGCAGATACTCTGTGATCTTTTGGAGAGACCAGGGCTTCTATATAGAAGCAACAGCTTCCCCTACCTCTACACAGGGAAGCTGTTTCGGATACCGTGGTCACAATTGTCTGTGATCACCGTTATCGCCAATTACAGACATTAGCTCCGGTGTCTGAAGTTTAAAAGGACAGAAACTTGTTGGCGAGCACAGTGGGCGTCATTTTTTTTTTAAAATACCGGCGCTGATACCCTGGACAGAACTGGAATCACAAGGTTCTATGTCAGGGATCAGCAACCTCCGCCGGCAATCCAGCTGTTCTGAAACTACAACTCCTAGAATCCTCCTTTTACTTCTATGGGAGTTACAAGAACAGCTGAGCAAGTGTGCATGCTGAGAGTTGTAGTTTCAAAGCAGCTGGAGTGCCGAAGGTTGCTGACCCCTGTTCTCTGTAGTGGCCCTGCCAGGGTCCTCCTGCCGCTCAGCTCCCATTTACTTGAGGATAGGTCTTCAAAATCTACGTCCTGGTAAAAACTCCTTTATCAATGTGTTCCCATTAGCAACCTTAAAGGGGTTTTCTGGTACTTTAAATTGATGACCTATCCTGAGATTAGTGGCGGGTCAACACTCGGCACCCCCACCGATCAGCTGCTGGCTCTGTCCAGTGTGTAGTTGCTGGCACTAGCATACTGCAGCTCAGCTCCCATCCACTTGAGCTGAGCTGCGAACGGCCACTATATAGCGGAGGGAACCTTCCATTTCCGTCCATGGTATTGTTTCCAGTGCCGGCTGCTGCCTCAGACAGCTGATCGGTGGGGATGCCGAGTGTGAGACCCCCACCGATTTGATACAGATGGCCTGTCCCGAGGATGGCTCCCTCTAGTGGTGCCCGATGGCAGACAGAAGTGTATAAAGTACAGTGAAAACATAGCTTCCCTATACAGGGGTGAAAATAATCAGCACTGAATGGGTGAAAATTAATTTTATGCTATTAGTGCCGCGAAATACAAAATAAATCCTCCTCCCAGTCGTGATTCTCCTACCATCTTGTCCTGTGCAGACCTAGGAGTCTCCATAATTACAGACGCAAACCATGCACCACTTCACCGCCAGCACATTATTTTGGGGGTTGACTCGGCATAGGACAGCATAGTCAACTACTGCGTTTCTGAACGTAGAGCAGAAATCTACAGCCGCCATCATGAGATACATAACACTTTTCGGGCTTGTTCACATGACCGTATGTGTTTTGCGGTCCGTTTTTCACTGATCCGTTGTTCCGTTTTTTGTATCCGTAGTGTTTCCGTTCCATATTTCCTCACAAAATCTCGGTATGGTTTCTGTATGCCATCCTTTTTTTTGCGGATCGCAAACGGAAACAGACAATTTGCAATCATTACTGTGATGTACTGTAATGTTTGTGAACAGTAAACACATGGGCAAAGTGGGCATTGATCCGCAAAATACAGATGTGTTCCGCATGCATTACGTATTTTTTGCGGACCCATTGACTTGAATGGAGCCACGGAACGTGATTTGCGGACAATAATAGGACAAGACTCAAAATGTTGCGGAACGGGAATACGGAATGCATTTTTTTTTTGCGGACCCATTGGGATAAATGGTTACGCATACGGAAATGGAAAAAATATACGGTCGTGTGAATGAGGCCTTTGGTTGCTTTATTCCCTTTTTTGTGGTGAATAAGCGGGAAAAAAAAATATCTAGCACTGCTTTTTTTTTTTACGGTGCCCATGTGGTGTTGGTCGTTATGGACGCGTCAATACCAAATATGTGGAGGGGATTTTATTTTTGCTATTTATTTTCCAGTGAAAAACATTTCTTCAATGGAAAAAAGAAGCATTTTTAAACTATAATAAATAAAACTTTAGCTTTTTTTTTTTTTTTAACCATTTACTAGCCACACAAGGGGACTTTAACAAATGATCTTCTGATTGCGTCTATAATACACTGTACTAATTATGCAGTGCAGCGTGTTATACTGTCAGTGCTATACTGACAGGCGCCATTGCTTTTATAATACACTGTACTCCTTATGTAGTACAATGTATTATACTGTCAGTGCTATACTGATATATTATTATATTGTACCATATATTCCTGCTCTGTGTTGCTCTGTGCAGTGCTTAGACTAGGTTGGCGCAATAAGTTGGCGGCCTAGCCTAAGCCCCGGCAGTCTAAGGCCACGATTTTCTCTGCCCGGTTTTAAGAAAAGTTTAGTGCAAATAGAGGAATAATAATGTGCAGGTTTTTTCAGCGCAGGGGACTTGATAAAGTCTCTGATCTTGTGGACTGCAGCTGTCACTTTATAGAAAAAATCTATTAGTAAAGCTCCAAAATGTCTCAGTGTAGCTTTAGCCTTAATGCAGGGGGTCCCTTATTCAGGACCCTCATCTGTTAGAGCGGAGAGCAAATTGAAATAATGACTCTTTCTCTGGAGGACCAGGCACATCTAAGCACTGGGTGTGAACAGTCCATTGATTTCAATGTAACCTGTGTAATGCTTCTTTTCTCCTGTGGAGGCGCTGCAGGGAAATTGAGCATGTGCTGCCAGGTTCCTCCTTAGATTACAGCTGGGTGTAAGCAGAAACAGGCCACCTTATGATCAGCTGACGAAGGGATTATGAAAGGTGGACAACTCCTTTAAATAATGCCAGTATTCATACTGCAAAAATATGTGATGACCCCCACCCCAACACACACACCTCCCCCACCCGTCCCCTCAACCACGCTAAAGGGCTGGCAGCTGCTGTCGTGGCTGAACCTTCATTCTTCAGATAACGGTCTAAAAATTACTGAGACATGTGCCGCCACTCTACTGATACAAGTTATTACATAGTCAGTTCTCATCTCTGACCAGAAATACTGCATGGGGGGGGGGGTGCTCATTATCAGAAAGGGACAGCAGTGATCCTATGGAATCCTGGATATGGGTATAGGACAGCTGTAAGAAGGATTAGATCGGCCTCTGTAGATAAACAAAAACATTTCCATTCACTGACAGCAATCATAGATCTTTAAGCTGGAAAATAATTGTCTTAAATAATAAATAGTTGTCTTATTAACTTCTCTAAACAATGTAGTAATTCATGTGTGAGCCAGTTCTGTCAGAGCAAGAGCCGTCATTCACAGATCCCCATAAGTGTATCAACTACAGATCCCCCATAACAGTGTCATCCGCAGATGGCAGATCCCCATAACAGTGTGTCATCCACAGATCCCCCATAACAGTGTGTCATCCACAGATCCCCATAACAGTGTGTCATCCACAGATCCTCCATAACAGTGTGTCATCCACAGATCCCCATAACAGTGTGTCATCTACAGATCCTCCATAACAGTGTGTCATCCACAGATCCCCCATAACAGTGTGTCCTCCACAGATCCCCATAACAGTTTGTCATCCACAGATCCCCATAACAGTGTGTCATCCACAGATCCCCATAACAGTGTGTCATCCACAGATCCCCATAACAGTGTGTCATCCACAGATCCACCATAACAGTGTGTCATCCACAGATCCCCCATAACAGTGTGTCCTCCACAGATCCACCATAACAGTGTGTCATCCACAGATCCACCATAAGTGTCATCCACAGATCCCCCATAACAGTGTGTCATCCAGAGATCCCACATAACAGTGTGTCATCCACAGATCCCCCTTAGTGGCTCGTTCACACAAACATGTGAAGCCCGTGCCCAGGCTGTGGACCGCAAATTGTGGTCCGTGATGCACGGACACCTTCCGTGGGGCAGGCACATAGGGATCGTGGACCCCTTCACTTGAATGGGTTCGCGATCCCTTCGTTCCGCAAAAAGATAGAGCATGTTCCATCTTTTTGCGGTGCGGAGGCACGGAACAGAAACCCAGAAAGCACTCCGTAGTGCTTCCGTAGTGTTCCGTTCCGTGCTTCCGTTCCGCATCTCCGGATTTGCGGAACCATTGAAATTAATGGGCCCACATCCGTGATGTGGAATGACAACGGAACGGTGCCCGCAATACGGGAATGGGACACCAACGGTCGTGTGAACAAGCCCTAACCCACCGTCACCCACAGATCCTCCATAATAGTGCGTCATCCACGGAACCTCCATAATAGTATGTCATATACATATCCACCATGACAGTGTCATCCACAGATCCCCCATAACAGTGTGTCATCCACAGATCCTCCATAACAGTGTGTCATCCACAGATCCCCATAACAGTGTGTCATCCACAGATCCTCCATAACAGTGTCATCCACAGATCCCCCATAACACAGTGTCATATACATATCCACCATGACAGTGTCATCCACAGATCCTCTATAAAAGTTTCATCCACAGCTCCCTCATAACAGTGTGTCATCCACAGATCCCCCATAACAGTGTGTCATCCACAGATCCCCCATAACAGTGTGTCATCCACAGATCCTCAATAAAAGTTTCATCCACAGATCCCTCATAACAGTGTGTCATCCACAGATCCCCCATAACAGTGTCACCCACAGATCCTCCATAAGTCTGTCATCCAAAGATCACCCATAACAATGTGTCATCTACAGATCCCCCATAACAGTGTTGCATCAAAAGATCTCCCACAACAGTGTCATCCACAGATCCCCCATAACAGTGTGTCATCCACAAATTCCCAATAAGGGTCATCCGCAGATCCCCCATAACAGTGTGTCATCTGCAGATCCCCCATAACAGGGTATCATCTATATATCCCCCATAACAGTGTCATCCACAGACCCCCATAACAGTGTGTCATCCACAGATCCCCTGTAAGTGTCATCCACAGATCCCCCATAACAGTGTGTCCTCCACAGATCTCCCCTCACAGTGTCATCCACAGATCCTCCATATAAGTGACGTCCCCCATAACAGTGTGCCATCCATAAATCCTCCATAAAATGAAATGAAATTAATGAGTCCGCAATATGGGAACGGGACACCAACGGTCGTGTGAATAAGCCCTAACAGTGTGTACATAATAGTGTGTCATCCACAGATCCCCCATAACAGTGTGTCATCCACAAATTTCCCATACGTGTCATCCGCATATCCTCCATAAGAGTGCGTCATCCGCAGATCCTCCATAACATTGTGTCATTCACAGATCCCCCATAACAGTGTGTCATTCACAGATCCTCCATAACATTGTGTCATTCATAGATCCCCCATAATAGTGTGTCATCCATATATCCCCTAACAGTGTGTCATCCACAGATCCCCCATAACAGTGTCTCCTCCACAGATCCCCCATAATAGTGTGTCATCCACAGAAACCCATGAGAGTGTTATCCATAGATCCCTTATAACAGTGTGTCATCCACAGATCCCCCATAAGTATGTCATCCACAGATCCCCCATAAAAGTGACATCCACAAATCCCTGATAACAGTGTGTCATACAGAGATCCCCCATAACAGTGCCATCCACAGACCCCCCATAACAGTGTGTCATCCACAGGTCCCCCATAAGTGTCCTCCACAGATCCCCAAACCAGTGTCATCCACAGATCCCCCATAACAGTGTGTCATTCACAGATCTCCCCATAACAATGTGTCATCCACAGATACTCCATAAAAGTGATGCCCACATATGCCCCATAACAGTGTGTCATCCTCAGATCCACCATAAAAGCGTGCCATCCATAGATCCTCCATAACAATGTGTCCTTCACAGATCTCCCATAACAGTGTCATCCACAGATCTCCCATAACAGTGTCATCCACAGATCCTCCATAAAAGTGACGTCCACAGATACCCCATAACAATGTCATCCACAGATCCTCCATAATAGTGTGTCACACACAGATCCCCCATAACAGTGTGTCATCCACAGATTCCCCATAACAGTGTCCTCCAAAGATCCCCCATAACAGTGGTATCTACAGATCCTCCATAACAGTGTGTCATCCACAGATCCTCCATAATAGTGTGTCTTCCACAGATCCCCCATAAACAGTGTGTCATCAAAAGATCCCTTATAACAATGTCATCCACAGATCCCCCATAACAGTGTGTCATCCACAGATCCTCCATAAAATTGACGTCCACAGATACCCCATAACAATATCATCCACAGATCCTCCATAATAGTGTGTCTTCAACAGATCCCCCATAAACAGTGTCTCATCAAAAAATCTCCCATAACAATGTCATCCATAGATCCTCCATAACAGTGTGTCATCCACAGATCCCCCATAACAGTGTCATACACAGATCCCCCATAACAGTGTGTCATACACAGATCCCCCATAAGTGTCCTCCACAGATCCTCCATAACAGTGTCATCCAAAGATCCTCCATAATAGTGTGTCTTCCACAGATCCCCCATAAACAGTGTGTCATCAAAAGATCCTCCATAACAATGTCATCCATAGATCCTCCATAACAATGTGTCACACACAGATCCCCCATAACAGTGTCATCCACAGATACCCCATAACAGTGTCATCCACAGATACCCCATAACAGTGTCATCCACAGATACCCCATAACAGTGTCTCATCCACAGATCCTCCAAAAAAGTGACGTCCACAAATCGTCCATAACAGTGTCCTCCACAGATCCCCATTACAGCGTCATCCACAGATTCCCCATAACAGTGTGTCATGCACAGATCCTACATAACAGTGTGTCATCCACAGATCCCCTATAACAGTGTTTCATCCACAGATCCCCCATAACAGTGTGTCATCCGCTGATCTCCCATAACAGTGCCATCCACAGATCCCCCATAATAGTGTGTCCTCCACAGATACCCCATAACATTGTCATCCACAGATCCCTTATAACAGTGTGTCACCCACAGATCCCCCATAACAGTGTGTTCTCCACAGATCCCCCATAACAGTGTGTCCTCCACATATCCCCCATAACAGTGTGTCCTCCACAAATCCCCCATAACAGTGTGTCATCCACAGATCCCTCCTAACAGTGTCATCCACTGATCCCAATAACAGTGTCATCCACTGATCCCCCATAAATGTCCTCCACAGATTCCCTATAACAATGTCCTCCACAGGTCCCCCATAACAGTGTCATCCACAGATCCCCCATAACAGTGTGTCATCCACAGATCCCCATAACAGTGTCATCCACAGATCCTCCATAACAGTGTCATTAACAGATCCCCCATAACAGTGTGTCATCCACAGATCCTCCATAACAGTGTCCTCCACAGAACCCCCATAACAGTGTGTCATCCACAGATCCCCCATAACAGTGTGTCATCCACAGATCCCCATAACAGTGTCATCCACAGATCCTCCATACCAGTGTCATCCACAGATCCCCCATAACAGTGTGTCACCCACAGATCCTCCATAACAGTATGTCATCCACAGATCCCCCATAACAGTGTGTCACCCACAGATCCTCCATAACAGTGTGTCCTCCGCAGATCCCCATAACAGTGTCATCCACAGATCCTCCATAACAGTGTCATTAACAGATCCCCCATAACAGTGTGTCATCCACAGATCCTCCATAACAGTGTCCTCCACAGAACCCCCATAACAGTGTGTCATCCACAGATCCCCCATAACAGTGTGTCATCCACAGATCCCCATAACAGTGTCATCCACAGATCCTCCATAACAGTGTCATTAACAGATCCCCCATAACAGTGTGTCATCCACAGATCCTCCATAACAGTGTCCTCCACAGAACCCCCATAACAGTGTGTCATCCACAGATCCCCCATAACAGTGTGTCATCCACAGATCCCCATAACAGTGTCATCCACAGATCCTCCATAACAGTGTCATTCACAGATCCCCATAACAGTGTGTCATCCACAGATCCTCCATAACAGTGTCCTCCACAGAACCCCCATAACAGTGTGTCATCCACAGATCCCCCATAACAGTGTGTCACCCACAGAACCCCTCATAAAAGTGTCATCCACAGATCCTCCATACCAGTGTCATCCACAGATCCCCCATAACAGTGTGTCACCCACAGATCCTCCATAACAGTATGTCATCCACAGATCCCCCATAACAGTATGTCATCCACAGATGCTCCATAACAGTGTGTCACCCACAGATCCCCATGAGAGTGTTATCCATAGATGCCCTATAAGTGTGTCATTCACAGATCCCCATATGTGTGTCTTCCACAGATCCCCCATAAGTGTCCACCACAGATCCCCCATAACAGTGTGTCACCCGCAGATCCTCTATAGCATTGTGTCATCCAAAGATCCCTCGAAACAGTGTGACATCTATATATTCACTATAACAGTATGTCCTCCAGTTCCCCTATTACAGTGTCATCCACAGATCCCCCATAATAGTGTGTCATCCACAGAAACCCATTAGAGTGTTATCTATAGATCCCCTATAACAGTGTGTCATCCACAGATCCCCCATAAGTGTTTCATCCACAGATCCCCCATAAAAGTGATATCCACAAATCCCCCATAACAGTGTGTCATCCAGAGATCCCCCATAACAGTGTGTCATCCAGAGATCCCCCATAACAGTGTCATCCACAGATCCCCCATAACAGTGTGTCATCCGCTGATCTCCCATAACAGTGCCATCCACAGATCCCCCATAATAGTGTGTCCTCCACAGATACCCCATAACATTGTCTTCCACAGATCCCTTATAACAGTGTGTCACCCACAGATCCCCCATAACAGTGTGTTCTCCACAGATCCCCCATAACAGTGTGTCCTCCACATATCCCCCATAACAGTGTGTCCTCCACAAATCCCCCATAACAGTGTGTCATCCACAGATCCCTCCTAACAGTGTCATCCACTGATCCCAATAACAGTGTCATCCACTGATCCCCCATAAATGTCCTTCACAGATTCCCCATAACAATGTCCTCCACAGGTCCCCCATAACAGTGTCATCCACAGATCCCCCATAACAGTGTGTCATCCACAGATCCCCATAACAGTGTCATCCACAGATCCTCCATAACAGTGTCATTAACAGATCCCCCATAACAGTGTGTCATCCACAGATCCTCCATAACAGTGTCCTCCACAGAACCCCCATAACAGTGTGTCATCCACAGATCCCCCATAACAGTGTGTCATCCACAGATCCCCATAACAGTGTCATCCACAGATCCTCCATAACAGTGTCATTCACAGATCCCCATAACAGTGTGTCATCCACAGATCCTCCATAACAGTGTCCTCCACAGAACCCCCATAACAGTGTGTCATCCACAGATCTCCCCATAACAATGTGTCATCCACAGATACTCCATAAAAGTGATGCCCACATATGCCCCATAACAGTGTGTCATCCTCAGATCCACCATAAAAGCGTGCCATCCATAGATCCTCCATAACAATGTGTCCTTCACAGATCTCCCATAACAGTGTCATCCACAGATCTCCCATAACAGTGTCATCCACAGATCCTCCATAAAAGTGACGTCCACAGATACCCCATAACAATGTCATCCACAGATCCTCCATAATAGTGTGTCACACACAGATCCCCCATAACAGTGTGTCATCCACAGATTCCCCATAACAGTGTCCTCCAAAGATCCCCCATAACAGTGGTATCTACAGATCCTCCATAACAGTGTGTCATCCACAGATCCTCCATAATAGTGTGTCTTCCACAGATCCCCCATAAACAGTGTGTCATCAAAAGATCCCTTATAACAATGTCATCCACAGATCCCCCATAACAGTGTGTCATCCACAGATCCTCCATAAAATTGACGTCCACAGATACCCCATAACAATGTCATCCACAGATCCTCCATAATAGTGTGTCTTCAACAGATCCCCCATAAACAGTGTCTCATCAAAAAATCTCCCATAACAATGTCATCCATAGATCCTCCATAACAGTGTGTCATCCACAGATCCCCCATAACAGTGTCATACACAGATCCCCCATAACAGTGTGTCATACACAGATCCCCCATAAGTGTCCTCCACAGATCCTCCATAACAGTGTCATCCAAAGATCCTCCATAATAGTGTGTCTTCCACAGATCCCCCATAAACAGTGTGTCATCAAAAGATCCTCCATAACAATGTCATCCATAGATCCTCCATAACAATGTGTCACACACAGATCCCCCATAACAGTGTCATCCACAGATACCCCATAACAGTGTCATCCACAGATACCCCATAACAGTGTCATCCACAGATACCCCATAACAGTGTCATCCACAGATACCCCATAACAGTGTCTCATCCACAGATCCTCCAAAAAAGTGACGTCCACAAATCGTCCATAACAGTGTCCTCCACAGATCCCCATTACAGCGTCATCCACAGATTCCCCATAACAGTGTGTCATGCACAGATCCTACATAACAGTGTGTCATCCACAGATCCCCTATAACAGTGTTTCATCCACAGATCCCCCATAACAGTGTGTCATCCGCTGATCTCCCATAACAGTGCCATCCACAGATCCCCCATAATAGTGTGTCCTCCACAGATACCCCATAACATTGTCATCCACAGATCCCTTATAACAGTGTGTCACCCACAGATCCCCCATAACAGTGTGTTCTCCACAGATCCCCCATAACAGTGTGTCCTCCACATATCCCCCATAACAGTGTGTCCTCCACAAATCCCCCATAACAGTGTGTCATCCACAGATCCCTCCTAACAGTGTCATCCACTGATCCCAATAACAGTGTCATCCACTGATCCCCCATAAATGTCCTTCACAGATTCCCCATAACAATGTCCTCCACAGGTCCCCCCATAACAGTGTCATCCACAGATCCCCCATAACAGTGTGTCATCCACAGATCCCCATAACAGTGTCATCCACAGATCCTCCATAACAGTGTCATTAACAGATCCCCCATAACAGTGTGTCATCCACAGATCCTCCATAACAGTGTCCTCCACAGAACCCCCATAACAGTGTGTCATCCACAGATCCCCCATAACAGTGTGTCATCCACAGATCCCCATAACAGTGTCATCCACAGATCCTCCATAACAGTGTCATTCACAGATCCCCATAACAGTGTGTCATCCACAGATCCTCCATAACAGTGTCCTCCACAGAACCCCCATAACAGTGTGTCATCCACAGATCCCCCATAACAGTGTGTCACCCACAGAACCCCTCATAAAAGTGTCATCCACAGATCCTCATACCAGTGTCATCCACAGATCCCCCATAACAGTGTGTCACCCACAGATCCTCCATAACAGTATGTCATCCACAGATCCCCCATAACAGTGTGTCACCCACAGATCCTCCATAACAGTGTGTCCTCCGCAGATCCCCATAACAGTGTCATCCACAGATCCTCCATAACAGTGTCATTAACAGATCCCCCATAACAGTGTGTCATCCACAGATCCTCCATAACAGTGTCCTCCACAGAACCCCCATAACAGTGTGTCATCCACAGATCCCCCATAACAGTGTGTCATCCACAGATCCCCATAACAGTGTCATCCACAGATCCTCCATAACAGTGTCATTAACAGATCCCCCATAACAGTGTGTCATCCACAGATCCTCCATAACAGTGTCCTCCACAGAACCCCCATAACAGTGTGTCATCCACAGATCCCCCATAACAGTGTGTCATCCACAGATCCCCATAACAGTGTCATCCACAGATCCTCCATAACAGTGTCATTCACAGATCCCCATAACAGTGTGTCATCCACAGATCCTCCATAACAGTGTCCTCCACAGAACCCCCATAACAGTGTGTCATCCACAGATCCCCCATAACAGTGTGTCACCCACAGAACCCCTCATAAAAGTGTCATCCACAGATCCTCCATACCAGTGTCATCCACAGATCCCCCATAACAGTGTGTCACCCACAGATCCTCCATAACAGTATGTCATCCACAGATCCCCCATAACAGTATGTCATCCACAGATGCTCCATAACAGTGTGTCACCCACAGATCCCCATGAGAGTGTTATCCATAGATGCCCTATAAGTGTGTCATTCACAGATCCCCATATGTGTGTCTTCCACAGATCCCCCATAAGTGTCCACCACAGATCCCCCATAACAGTGTGTCACCCGCAGATCCTCTATAGCATTGTGTCATCCAAAGATCCCTCGAAACAGTGTGACATCTATATATTCACTATAACAGTATGTCCTCCAGTTCCCCTATTACAGTGTCATCCACAGATCCCCCATAATAGTGTGTCATCCACAGAAACCCATTAGAGTGTTATCTATAGATCCCCTATAACAGTGTGTCATCCACAGATCCCCCATAAGTGTTTCATCCACAGATCCCCCATAAAAGTGATATCCACAAATCCCCCATAACAGTGTGTCATCCAGAGATCCCCCATAACAGTGTGTCATCCAGAGATCCCCCATAACAGTGTCATCCACGGATCCCCCATAACAGTGTCATCCACGGATCCCCTATAACAGTGTGTCACCCACAGATCCCCCATAAGTGTCTTCCACAGATCCCCAAACCAGTGTCATCCACAGATACCCCTTAACAGTGTGTCATTCACAGATCCCCCATAACAGTGTGTCATCCGCAGATCCCCTATAAGTGTCATCTGCAGATCCCCCATAACAGTGTGTAATTCACAGATCTCCCCTTACAGTGTCATCCTCAGATCCCCCATAAAAGCGTGCCATTCATAGATCCTCCATAACAGTGTGTCATTCACCATTCACAGATCTCCCATAGCAGTGTCATCCACAAATCTTCCATTACAGTGTCATCCACAGATCCTCCATGAAAGTGACGTCCACAGATACCCCATAACAATGTCATCCACAGATCTTCCATAATAGTGTGTCTTCCACAGATCCCCCATAAACAGTGTGTCATCAAAATATCCCTTATAACATGGATGTCAAACTCATGGCCCTCCAGATGTTGCAAAACTACAACTCCCATCATTCCCTGATAGCCGTAGTATGCCCAGGCATGATGGGAGTTGTAGTTTTGCAACAGCTGGAGGGCCACGAGTTTGACATCCCTGCCTTATAACAATGTGATCCATAGATCCTCCATAACAGTGTGTCACACACAGATCCCCCATAACAGTTTGTCATCCACAGATCTCCCATAATAGTGTCATCCACAGATCCCCCATAACAGTGTGTCCTTCACAGATCCCCCCAAACTGTCCTCCACAGATCCCCCATAACTATCCTCCACAGATCCCCCATAACTATCCTCCACAGATCCCCCATAACTATCCTCCGCAGATCCCCCATAACAGTGTCATCCACAGATCCCCCATAACAGTGTGTCCTCCACAGATCCCCATTACAGCGTCATCCACAGATTCCCCATAACAGTGTGTCATCCACAGATCCCCCATAACAGTGTGTCATCCACAGATTCCCCATAAGTGTGTCATCTTCAGATCCCCCATAACAATATGTCCTCAACAGATCCCCCATAATAGTGTCCTCCACAGATCCCACATAATATTGTGTCATCAAAAGATCCCCCACAACAATGGCATCCACAGATCCTCCATAAGTGTGTCTTCCACAGATCCCCCATAAACAGTGTGTCATCAAAAGATCCTCCATAACAGTGTGTCACACACAGATCCCCCATAATAGTGTCATCCACAAATCCTCCATAATAGTGTGTCTTCCACAGATCCCCCATAACAGTGTGTCTTCCACAGATCCCCCATAACAGTGTCATCCACAGATCCCCATTACAGCGTCATTCACAGATTCCCCATAACAGCATCACCCACAGATTCCCTATAACAATATGTCCTCAACAGATCTTCCATAACAATGTGTCATCCACAGATCCCCCATAACATTGTGTCATCCACAGATCCCCCATAACATTGTGTCATCCACAGATCCCCCATAACAGTGTCATCCACAAATCCTTCATAATAGTGTGTCTTCCACAGATCCCCCATAAACAGTGTGTCATCAAAAGATCCTCCATAACAATGTTATCCATAGATCCTCCATAACAGTGTCACACACAGATCCCCATAACAGTGTGTCATCCACAGATCCCCCATAACAGTGTATCATCCACAGATCCCCATTACAGCGTCATCCACAGATTCCCCATAACAATATGTCCTCAACAGATCTTCCATAACAGTGTCCTCCACAGATCCCCATAACATTGTGTCATCAAAAGATCCCCTACAACAGTGGTATCCACAGATCCTCCATATCAGTGTGTCATCCACAGATCCCCCATACCAGTGTCATCTGTGTCATCCACAGATCCCCCATAACAATGTGTCATCCACAGATCCCCCATAACAGTGTGTCATCCACAAATCCCCCATAACAGTGTGTCTTCCACAAATCCCCCATAACAGTGTCATCCGCAGATCTCCCATAACAGTGTCATCCGCAGATCTCCCATAACAGTGTCACCCATAGATCCCCCATAAGTGTCCACCACAGATCCCATAACAGTGTGTCATCCGCAGATCTTCCATAACATTGTGTCATTTACAGATCCCCCATAACAGTGGGACATCTATATATTCCCTATAACAGTATGTCCTCCACAGATCCCCCATTACAGTGTCATCCACAGATCCCCCATAACAGTGTGTCATCCACAGATCCTCCATAATAGTGTGTCTTCCACAGATCCCTCAAAACAGTGTGTCATCAAAAGATCCCCTACAATAGTGTCATCCAGAAATCCCCCCATAACAATGTCATCCATAGATCCTCCATAACAGTGTGTCATCCACAGATCCACATAAAAGTGTGTCATCCACAGATCCCCCACAACAGTGTGTCCTCCACAGATTCCCCATAACATTGTGTCATCTACAGATCCCCCATAACAGTGTGTCATCTACAGATCCCCCATAACAGTGTCATCCACAGAGCTCCATAACAGTGTGTCATCCACAGATCCCCCATAATTGTACTCCACAGATCCCCTATAACAGTGTCATCCACAGATCCCCTATAACAGTGTGTCATCCGCAGATCCCCCATAACATTGTGTCATCCGCAGATCTCCCATAACAGTGTCTCATCCACAGATCCCCCATAACATTGTGTCATCCGCAGATCCCCCATAACATTGTGTCATCCGCAGATCTCCCATAACAGTGTCTCATCCACAGATCCCCCATAACATTGTGTCATCCACAGATCCCCCATAACATTGTGTCATCCACAGATCCCCCATAACATTGTGTCATCCGCACATCTCCCATAACAGTGTCTCATCCACAGATCCCCCATAACAGTGTGTCATCCACAGATCCCCCATAACAGTGTGTCATCCACAGATCCCCCATAACAGTGTGTCCTCCGCAGATCCCCCATAACAGTGTGTCCTCCGCAGATCCCCCATAACAGTATGTCCTCCACTGATCCCCCATAACAGTGTGTCATCCACAGATCCCCCATAACAGTGTCATCCACAGATCCCCTATAACAGTGTGTCATCAAAAGACCCCTACAACACTATCATCCACAGATCTCCCATAACAGTGTGTCATCCACAGATCCCTCACAACAGTGTCATCCACAGATCCCTCACAACAGTGTCATCCACAGATTCCCCACAACAGTGTTATTCACAGATCCCCCACAACAGTGTGATCCACAGATCCCCCACAACAGTGTCATCAACAGATTCCCCATAAGTGTGTCATCCACAGACCCCCCATAAGTGTGTAATTCACAGATCCTCCATAACAGTGTGTAATTCACAGATCCCCCATAATGGTCCTCCACAGATCCCCATAACAGTGTGTCATCAATAGACCCCCCCACAACGGTGTCATCCACAGAACCCCCATAACAGTGTGTCCTCCGCAGATCCCCCATAACAGTGTGTCCTCCACAGATCCCCCATAACAGTGTGTCATCCACAGATCCTCCATAACAGTGTGTCCTCCGCAGATCCCCCATAACAGTGTGTCCTCCGTAGATCCCCCATAACAGTGTGTCCTCCGTAGATCCCCCATAACAGTGTGTCCTCCACAGATCCCCCATAACAGTGTGTCCTCCACAGATGTAAGGAGTTGCACTTTGATATTGGGACATTGGATACCCTGACGGCCCAGACTAAACAGCCATCTGCACATTGTGATGTTACTCATATTCCTGTCACTCGTGGTTTACAATTATATATTACATTTGTGCTGTAATAAGAGGCGATATTTGCGTCCGTGTAAATTATAACCTACAGATTCCTGCTGTATTACGGGCCGGAGCCCTTGCTGCCCCCTCTGTACAAGATCCAGTCCACACTTATATTTAATGCTTTATTTATGGACTGTCTCTATGACTCCACCAAACAATCCCTGCTGAAACCTCATCTCAGGCCTCCTCGGTCTTCTATGTGGTTCACATTCTGCCTAGTGTAGAGTGTAAGCTCTGTGGCCCAGGAATTTGAATCATCTGCAGAGCTGCGGGGTAACACGTTGGCTCTGCCATACTTTGATGCCACCAACTACATTTCACTTTTTTGTTCTCACCGTCCCATGTACTGCAGCATTTCCATGTCTGGGAATGTTCATCCTGAGCCCCATGATTCATGAACATTAGGCTATCGCTATAGAATTGCCCGAAGAGTTATGGAAACAAACAGAGAGCAGGGCAGAGTACTAACATGGTACTTAGAGAAAAAGCTAAGCGACAACTGCTGGGGCAGAGTAATGGTGGACATTTGTGGTTGTCAGGAACAGTTCAGAAGAATACTACGGGACTTCACAAAAGAGGCCGACTTGGAGTCCTTTCAGGAAAATGTCCTTTATAGGCATGAAATGTAGGGATCTGGTCCTTACCTCTGCTTGTAGGCATCTCGCTCCCTCTTGACCTTCCCCAAAACATTGTACAGAGCTCTGATCTCAGGGGTGATGGTATCGATCTGAACTCCAACCCCATCTGCGTGACCCCAATAAGCTCCGCATCCGCTACTGACCGACCCCACGTCGGACCTGGTCATCAGCCTCCGTGGCCCATACACCCATGATTGAGGAGGAGTTGGAGTCGGACGAGTCAGACCCAGAAGAGGCGGCGGTAAAATGGGCCCCACAAAGCCGGTCTGGACAGCTTGGTCCCTGGTGATGGGCCCCGCTCCTTGGGCTCTTTCCAACGCCCTCTCCAGAGAGCGGTTCCTACGTTCCAGCTCATGCACCTTGGCCAAGAAGCAGCGGAATCTCAAGTTGAGGGTCTTCAAGACGCTGATGTTGGAACCAAAGTCATTGCGCAAAGCTGAGGCCCCCCCACCCTGAGCGTAGGGGGCCCCTAGAAGTAACGAGCACTGCGGAGGCGATGGGGGGCTGTCACCCGACTGCAAAGGGGAATCCGACGAGACAAGGAGGAGATTGGGAGTTAATAGAGGATTCATCGCTGGACTGTTCTGAGCACTGCAAAGGGGAGGACCAGCAAAAGCAGGAGGATGGTGGTGGTGGGAAGGGGAGTCACATCATCTATGTTTTGGGGGACATGGATGTGAGGGAGATCTGTGAAGGTGAGGGGATGCAGGGCGACTGAAGGAACAGGGAAGGAAGAATATAATGACTGGAAGGAGAGGAATGGGCTGGAGGAAGAAGAGGGCACATCAGCTGTGACGTGGAGCGAGAGGGGGGGACATTCCTCCTCTCCACCGCAGGCAACACAGAGACCAACTGCAGAGAGAGGGGGAGGACTGGAGGAGAGGCAGACATGGGGGGAGAGGGACTGGAGGGCACATCCCCCTGCAGGAGGGGCGAAAACATGGACAACCACATACAATGATCGGGGGGATAATTCTAAACTGGTGCAAAGGAGAAGTTTCCCATAGCAGCCAATCAGAATGGAGCTGTCATGGGGAAAAAAGGGGCCTCTGAGAGATAAGGGGGTCTGATTGGTTGCTATGAGCAACCGCTCCCTTGTCACCATGTTTTGTAAATCACCCCCATCATTCTCATCTATGAGGTGAGGCCAGGGACGTGATCACATTCTGTCAGGAGCAGTGAAGGCCCCTGTACAGACCGCCGCGCTCTGGATGTTAAGATTCCCGTAGAGCACACGCGGTAATGTGGAGCGTCCCCGACCCCTCAGAGCACGTATGGGCGTCGTAACATTATACGTAGGGTCGATCCTTCATGCGCTGCGCAGGGAGATTTGCCAACACTCCTGAGAGTCATGGAGGCGTCTCCTTTTTCTGGACGCCTCCCACACATTTCACGAGAATTGGTTTCACAGTTTTTGTTTTTTTTTTGCAATTTTTATTTCTACCACTCCCTTAGGTCTCACTAACATTTCCGTTTCACATCTCTGAAAAAAAAAAATCAATCCGAGTTACATCTGTGAAGGATCCGTCTTTGGCGCCTGTGTCCGTTTTTTGCCCTCCATGTGTCATCCATACACTGTTCAACTGAAAGTTAATTTACAGAGCATCTACTACTAGCGGTCAGTGAAAAACGGACACCATTCTGTGTATTTTCACGGACCCATAGACTATAGTGGGTGTGTTTGGTCCGCATCACAGCCCAATGTAGTGCAGGTCTCCGTGCTTTTTTTTTTGACTGACCCATGGTCCGTAAAAAATAAATAAAATGCTGATGTTTGAACAGATGCTTTAATATCAATGGGTACGTGTGCTGTCCGTGGAAAAGCCTAAGACTACATTCACGTGTCTGTGGTGCCACCGTGCAAATCGGGAGTCCGAAAAACACGGCCAGGTGCACTGTACGATCTGCAAGATACGGCGAAAGACACGCCCCAAATTGACCAATAATAATGTTCGGAAGTCTGCATATAGCGGCACGGAGAGCGTAGCGTGGCATGCTACATATATACGGCTCTGCCATTCTTATACTCAGGCCTGTAAGGGCTCATGCTCACGAATGTATTTTCTTTCCGTGTCTGCTCCGTTTTTTTTTTTTTACGGACCGTATACGGAACCATTCATTTCAACGGGTCTGCAAAAAAAAAAGGAAGTTACTCCGTGTGCATTCCGTTTCTGTATGTCCGTTCCGCAAAAAAATAGAACATGTCCTATTATTGTCCGCATTACGGACAAGGATAGGACTGTTCTATCAGGGGTCAGCTGTTCCGTTCCACAAAATACGGAATGCACGCGGACGTCATCCGTATTTTTTGCGGATCCGTTTTTTGCAGACTGCAAAATACAGAGTTGTGTGCATGAGGCCAAAACCATAGAAATGTTTTTTGTAAACCTCGCCCCATGTGTCTAGTATGACTAACACGGAAAAAACAACCCTCCTTGCACTCATTCCTCCTAAAGACTAATTATAGTTGTGGTTGCTCGCTGGGTGGCAGGGCAGTGGTGCGAGGACCCGGGCTGCTGACAATGCGACGGGCACAACACGAAGGCCTAAAAACATAAATAAAATGTATAAAAAAAATATATATCTTTTTGAAAAATCTAAGAACTCAAAAAATGTCTTAAATCCGTTTTTCTAATACACTTTGTGTCAAAATCCAATTTTCGAGATCTCTGCTTGTGGTTGGTGAATATAAAGCTGTGTCACGTGAGCTGAATGGGTTCGCTTCGGAAGACAGAAGGTAATATGTTTCTATTCACTGACAGCAAGCAATGATCTGGAATACAATTAACTATTCATTCCCAAAGGGGGACATTTTCTCATTTCGTGCACAGGTCTCAAACTGAACTAGACTGGAGCAAGAAGAGGCCGATTTGCGGGGACGCACACCTTGACAAATTTTGTGCATCTTTGGCTGTTCATGCGCCAGAAACTGAAATGTGCTCCTGCCGTGAACAGGCGTCGAATTCCGCTATAGTTTGCACCAATTCGTGCTGAAAATTACTGTAAGGGCTCATGCACACAAACAAATTTTGTTTTCGTGTCTGTTCCGTTTTTATGTAGCCTGTATGAGGAACCATTTACTTCAATGGGTCTGGAAAAAACGGAAATGACTCCGTATTCAGTTGTCTGTACGTCCGCATGTCCTATTCTTGTCTGATTTGCGGACAAGGATAGGCATTGTTACAATGGATCCGCATAAAAAAAACGTCAGTGTTTTGCAGACCACAGAATGCATACGGTACGTGAGCCCTAAGGCTGTTGACAGCTTCTTCCTGCTAAATTCTTTACACTTTTCTGAAAAGTGTCGAGAAAAGCGCAAAAACAGCAAATAATTTGGAAACTTAGTCACCTTTTTGTGAATTTTTACCTCCAGGAAAGTGGGGAAAAGCATGTAATAAAAAGTCACTTGAAGTTTATGAGAACGTTTCTCTGGTCACCTGCTTGAATGCTGCGGCGCTGACTTCTGGGACGGCCCCCCCACCACCAAACAATACCCTCAACTGACACCAGCTGTCGCCCCTCCCCCCACAGCAGCAGATATACAAGAACAATGCACTTCCTTCAGGTTATGGGGATTGAACTGAAGCTCCTGCTTGTATCCGGCCATTGCAAACACCCTAACGTGGCGGCAATTATGGCACGACAGTGCAATACCGCAGCTCCTGAACCCCTATGGGGCGGCACGCGATATTGTGATTAATAGACTTTGTGGGAATCACACGGTCGAATCATTGCCAACTTAGGCTACTTTCTACTTGCAGCAGAGGATTCCGCAAAATGTATGCCAACTGATCAGTCTGAAAAATTGCAATACCTGATCCGTCTTTCTGATGTCATCCGGAAAAACAGATGCGTTTATTTTTTTCAGGTCTGCGCAGGATCCGGCACTAATACATTCCTATGGAAAAAAATGCAGAATCCGGCATTAAGGCAAGTCTTTAGTTTTTTGGGCCGGATATAAAACCGTAGCGTGCTGCGGTATTATCTCCGTCCTAAACAGTCAAAAAGACTGAACTGAAGACATCCTGATCGGATTACTCTCCATTCAGAATGCATTAGGACTGGCATGCTCAACCTGCAGCCCTCCAGCTGTTGCAAAACTACAACTCCCAGCATGCCTGAACAGCCTACAGCAGGGCATTGTGGGAGTTGTAGTTTTACAACAGCTGCAGGGCCGCAGGTTGAGCATTGCCTGCATTAGGATAAAACTGATCTCTTCTTCTCCGGTATAGAGCCCCTAGGACGGAACTCAGCGCCGAAAAAGAAAAACGCTAGTGTGAAAGTGCCCTTAAAGGGACTATGCTAAAGGCAGCGGCCATGTTGTTCTAATCCTGCAGAACCCCTTCAATTTTCCAGGACCTCACATCGAACCTTGTAAGAACTTTTTTTTTTTTTTATCATTCCATGATTGCTCAGCTATAGGCCCAAAGCCGGAGGCTGCACTACTGAGATTCTAATGACAACTTCTGTCCTGGAATTTACTACGCTGGTCTTAGTATATGTTGTAAGTTATAGTATATCAGATGCCCCTCCCATAGGCCCCTCCCCTTCCATTAAGCTCCACCCTCTTTAAAAAAAAGGGCCGCACGTGGAATAAAAACCAAGTAGTCCCAAAAACTTCATGCACACAGTCGTGGTTTGGGTCCACATCTGCACTTTTGGCAGGTCGGATGCAGACCCATTGATGTCGATGGGGCCGCAAAAGATGTCCGTTACGCAGCCCCGCAATTTTTTTTTTTTTTTATAAAATCGCACATGTCCTATTGTTGTCTGTATTATGAACAAGGATTGGACTATTCTATTAGGGGCTGGATGTTCTGTAAAATGCCTAATGCGCGCGGCCAGTATTTGTGTTTTACGGACCGCAAAAAAACGGCTACGGCCGTGTGCTTGTGCCCTTAAGGGGATATTAAAATGTGGCAGTTTTTGCAAATTTAGCATGACCGCTACGTCTGAATAATCCCCATGGCTGGTATGGAAGTTGGGATAGAACATTCTCACCCAGGGTTAATCTGACGGCGTGTATTTAAAGGGTCCGGCGCTGCCGCCCGGCTCAGGAAGGAGCAGGCATTACGGATTACACTCACATCCATGTCTGTGGCTCTAAGGATGAAGACACTTGGCAATCAATTTGTCTTTTAAATAAGTGGCTCTTAGCTCCAAGGACACTGGACTTAGGCTACGTTCACACTGCTGGATCCGGCCGGGTTCAGCAAAAACGCTTGCGTTCCTGATAATACAACCGCCTGCGTCCGTCATGAACGGATCCGGTTGTATCATCTTTAACATAGCCAAGACGGATCCGTCTGAAAGTCAATAGGGGACGAATCACTTTTTTATTGTGTCGGAGAAAACGGATCCTGATTTGCATTGGGGGGTCATGACAGATCCGCCTCGCTCCGCGTCCCATGACGGAAAGAAAACCGCAACATGTTGCTCTCCGGTATGAGAAGGCAACCAAAACGGATTTTGCAGCATTCCGTTCTGCTCAGCTACGTTTTGTCCCCATTGACAATGAATGGGGACAAAACAGAAGCGTTTTTTTCCGGTATCGAGACCCTATGACGGATCTCAATACCGGAAAATAGAAACAATAGTGTGAAAGTAGCCTTAGGACAGGTCATCAGTGGAGAACTAACCGCTGGGACCCCCACCACTCAACATGGTGAAGGGGCGGCTGGGGGGCTCTTACTTAATCTTCATTCTTCTCACAGGAGGACAAAGGTACGGGGGGGCAGCTGTGCCTGGCACACATGCGAGTGCCGAAGCCCCCTCCTTGTCCTCGAGGTCGGACCCCCTACTAATCAAACACTGATGGTCTACTTAGAGGGAGCAGTGATCTCATTCAGCGGATTGGTGAAGAGAGTGCCAGGACGGGCACTCCCGCCAATCAGACAGGTAGAGCCTATCCTTAAAGGGGTTATCCCATAATTAATGTAAAAAAATTAAAATCCCATATCCTGTAGATTTAGAATATTTCAATCTCTTTCTAACAAATCTAGAACCGGCCCTGCACCGCAGACGGATACAGAGATCTCCCCGTCCATGGCTCCAATTGATCCGGTAGATTTATTTCAGGCTGGCCGCTCAGGGGGCGTGTCCTTTCTACTGCAGCCTATGGCAGTTGAAAGATGGAACTAAACATGTGCTTCCATCTCAGTGAAAAGGTCAGAGAAATTACAAAAGGAGCAAAACAGCAGGTGGCGCTATACAGATGGATTTCAGTGAATAGCTCACTGGTGATACTACATTTATAATTACGTGCAATTGCAAAAGGATTCAGATCCAGGTGCTGGTTTATAAAACGTACACTATTTTTCATGGGGCAACCCCTTTAAGGGTACACCAATAACATAATTCCCAAAAAACACTTTAACCTCCTCCCGTCACACTAACGCCGAAAGGCGTCAATGCTGCGGCGCTCCCAGGTCACACTAACGCCAATAGGCGTCATCTCGCGAGACGCGAGATTTCCTGTGAACGCGCGCACACAGGCGCGCGCGCTCACAGGAACGGAAGGTAAGCGAGTGGATCTCCAGCCTGCCAGCGGCGATCGCTCGCTGGCAGGCTGGAGATCCGAATTTTTTAACCCCTAACAGGTATATTAGACGCTGTTTTCATAACAGCGTCTAATATACCTCCTACCTGGTCCTCTGGTGTCCCTTTTGTTAGGATCGACCACCAGAGGACTCAGGTAGGTCAGTACAGTCGCACCAAACACCACACTACACTACACCCCCCCCCCGTCACTTATTAACCCCTTATAAACCCCTGATCACCCATGATCACCCCATATAAACTCCCTGATCACCCCCCTGTCATTGATCACCGCCCTGTCATTGATCACCCCCCTGTCAGGCTCCGTTCAGACGTCCGTATGATTTTTACGGATCCACGGATACATGGATCGGATCCGCAAAAAGCATACGGACGTCTGAATGGAGCCTTACAGGGGGGTGATCAATGACAGGCGGGTGATCACCCATATACACTCCCTGATCACCCCCTGTCATTGATCACTCCCCTGTAAGGCTCCATTCAGACGTCCGCATGCGTTTTGTGGATCCGATCCATGTATCCATGGATCCGTAAAAAATCCTGCGGATGTCTGAATGGAGCCTTACAGGGGGGGTGATCAGTGACAGGGGGGTGATCACCCTGATTACCCTGATCACCCCCTGTCATTGATAACCCCCCTGTAAGGATCCATTCAGACGTCCGCATGCGTTCTGTGGATCCGATCCATGTATCCATGGATCCGTAAAAAATCATGCGGATGTCTGAATGGAGCCTTACAGGGGGGGTGATCAGTGACAGGGGGGTGATTACCCTGATCACCCCCTGTCATTGATAACCCCCCTGTAAGGCTCCATTCAGACGTCCGCATGCGTTTTGTGGATCCGATCCATGTATCCATGGATCCGTAAAAAATCATGCGGATGTCTGAATGGAGCCTTACAGGGGGGGTGATCAGTGACAGGGGGGTGATCACCCTGATTACCCTGATCACCCCCTGTCATTGATAACCCCCCTGTAAGGATCCATTCAGACGTCCGCATGCGTTCTGTGGATCCGATCCATGTATCCATGGATCCGTAAAAAATCATGCGGATGTCTGAATGGAGCCTTACAGGGGGGGTGATCAGTGACAGGGGGGTGATTACCCTGATCACCCCCTGTCATTGATAACCCCCCTGTAAGGCTCCATTCAGACGTCCGCATGCGTTTTGTGGATCCGATCCATGTATCCATGGATCCGTAAAAAATCATGCGGATGTCTCAATGAAGCCTTACAGGGGGGGTGATCAGTGACAGGGGGGTGATTACCCTGATCACCCCCTGTCATTGATAACCCCCCTGTAAGGCTCCATTCAGACGTCCGCATGCGTTTTGTGGATCCGATACATGTATCCATGGATCCGTAAAAAATCATGCGGATGTCTGAATGGAGCCTTACAGGGGGGGTGATCAGTGACAGGGGGGTGATCACCCTGATTACCCTGATCACCCCCTGTCATTGATAACCCCCCTGTAAGGCTCCATTCAGACGTCCGCATGCGTTCTGTGGATCCGATCCATGTATCCATGGATCCGTAAAAAATCATGCGGATGTCTGAATGGAGCCTTACAGGGGGGGTGATCAGTGACAGGGGGGTGATTACCCTGATCACCCCCTGTCATTGATAACCCCCCTGTAAGGCTCCATTCAGACGTCCGCATGCGTTTTGTGGATCCGATCCATGTATCCATGGATCCGTAAAAAATCATGCGGATGTCTGAATGGAGCCTTACAGGGGGGGTGATCAGTGACAGGGGGGTGATCACCCTGATTACCCTGATCACCCCCTGTCATTGATAACCCCCCTGTAAGGATCCATTCAGACGTCCGCATGCGTTCTGTGGATCCGATCCATGTATCCATGGATCCGTAAAAAATCATGCGGATGTCTGAATGGAGCCTTACAGGGGGGGTGATCAGTGACAGGGGGGTGATTACCCTGATCACCCCCTGTCATTGATAACCCCCCTGTAAGGCTCCATTCAGACGTCCGCATGCGTTTTGTGGATCCGATCCATGTATCCATGGATCCGTAAAAAATCATGCGGATGTCTCAATGAAGCCTTACAGGGGGGGTGATCAGTGACAGGGGGGTGATTACCCTGATCACCCCCTGTCATTGATAACCCCCCTGTAAGGCTCCATTCAGACGTCCGCATGCGTTCTGTGGATCCGATACATGTATCCATGGATCCGTAAAAAATCATGCGGATGTCTGAATGGAGCCTTACAGGGGGGGTGATCAGTGACAGGGGGTGATTACCCTGATCACCCCCTGTCATTGATAACCCCCCTGTAAGGCTCCATTCAGACGTCCGCATGCGTTTTGTGGATCCGATACATGTATCCATGGATCCGTAAAAAATCATGCGGATGTCTGAATGGAGCCTTACAGGGGGGGTGATCAGTGACAGGGGGGTGATCAGGGAGTCTATATGGGTGATCACCCCCCTGTCATTGATCACCCACCCCCCCCCCCCTTGGTAAGGCTCCATTCAGACATTTTTTTTGGCACAAGTTAGCGGAAATTTTTTGTTTGTTTTTGTTTTTTTCTTACTAAGTCTCATACTCCACTAACTTGTGTCAAAAAATAAAATCTCACATGGACGCACCATACCCCTCACGGAATCCAAATGCGTAAACATTTTTAGACATTTATATTCCAGACTTCTTCTCACGCTTTAGGGCCCCTAAAAAGCCAGGGCAGTATAAATACCCCACATGTGACCCCATTTCGGAAAGAAGACACCCCAAGGTATTCCGTGAGGGGCATATTGAGTCCATGAAAGATTGAAATTTTTGTCCTAAGTTAGCGGAAAGTGAGACTTTGTGAGAAAAAAACAAAAAAAAAATCAATATCCGCTAACTTATGCAAAAAAAAAAAAAATTCTAGGAACTCGCCATGCCCCTCATTGAATACCTTGGGGTGTCTTCTTTCCAAAGTGGGGTCACATGTGGGGTATTTATACTGCCCTGGCTTTTTAGGGGCCCGAAAGTGTGAGAAGAAGTCTGGGATCCAAATGTCTAAAAATGCCCTCCTAAAAGGAATTTGGGCCCCTTTGCGCATCTAGGCTGCAAAAAAGTGTCACACATGTGGTATCGCCGTACTCAGGAGAAGTTGGGCAATGTGTTTTGGGGTGTCATTTTACATATACCCATGCTGGGTGAGAAAAATATCTTGGTCAAATGCCAACTTTGTATAAAAAAATGGGAAAAGTTGTCTTTTGCCAAGATATTTCTCTCACCCAGCATGGGTATATGTAAAATGACACCCCAAAACACATTGCCCAACTTCTCCTGAGTACGGCGATACCAGATGTGTCACACTTTTTTGATGCCAAGGTGGGCAAAGGGGCGCATATTCCAAAGTGCACCTTTCGGATTTTACCGGCCATTTTTTACACATTTTGATTGCAAGTTACTTCTCACACATTTGGGCCCCTAAATTGCCAGGGCAGTATAACTACGCCACAAGTGACCCCATTTTGGAAAGAAGACACCCCAAGGTATTCCGTGAGGGGCATGGCGAGTTCCTAGAATTTTTTATTTTTTGTCGCAAGTTAGTGGAATATGAGACTTTGTAAGGAAAAAAGATAAAAAAAAAAAAATCATCATTTTCCGCTAACTTGTGACAAAAAATAAAAAATTCTAGGAACTCGCCATGCCCCTCACGGAATACCTTGGGGTGTCTTCTTTCCAAAATGGGGTCACTTGTGGGGTAGTTATACTGCCCTGGCAATTTAGGGGCCCAAATGTGTGAGAAGTACCTTGCAATCAAAATGTGTAAAAAATGGCCTGCAAAATCTGAAAGGTGCACTTTGGAATATGTGCCCCTTTGCCCACCTTGGCAGCAAAAAAGTGTGACACATCTGGTATCGCCGTACTCAGGAGAAGTTGGGGAATGTGTTTTGGGGTGTCATTTTACATATACCCATGCTGGGTGAGAGAAATATCTTGGCAAAAGACAACTTTTCCCATTTTTTTATACAAAGTTGGCATTTGACCAAGATATTTTTCTCACCCAGCATGGGTATATGTAAAATGACACCCCAAAACACATTCCCCAACTTCTCCTGAGTACGGCGATACCAGATGTGTCACACTTTTTTGCTGCCAAGGTGGGCAAAGGGGCACATATTCCAAAGTGCACCTTTTGGATTTCACCGGTCATTTTTTACACATTTTGATTGCAAAGTTCTTCTCACACATTTGGGCCCCTAAATTGCCAGGGCAGTATAACTACGCCACAAGTGACCCCATTTTGGAAAGAAGACACCCCAAGGTATTCCGTGAGGGGCATGGCAAGTTTTTAGAATTTTTTATTTTTTGTCGCAAGTTAGTGGAATATGAGACTTTGTAAGAAAAAATAAAAAAAATAAAATCATCATCATTTTCCGCTAACTTGTGACAAAAAATAAAAAGTTCTATGAACTCACTATGCCCATCAGCGAATACCTTAGGGTGTCTACTTTCCGAAATGGGGTCATTTGTGGGGGTTTTCTACTGTTTGGGCATTGTAGAACCTCAGGAATCATGACAGGTGCTCAGAAAGTCAGAGCTGTTTCAAAAAGCGGAAATTCACATTTTTGTACCATAGTTTGCAAATGCTATAACTTTTACCCAAACCATTTTTTTTTTGCCCAAACATTTTTTTTTTATCAAAGACATGTAGAACAATAAATTTGGCGAAAAATGTATATATGGATGTCGTTTTTTTTGCAAAATTTTACAGCTGAAAGTGAAAAATGTCATTTTTTTGCAAAAAAATCGTTAAATTTCGATTAATAACAAAAAAAGTAAAAATGTCAGCGGCAATGAAATACCACCAAATGAAAGCTCTATTAGTGAGAAGAAAAGGAGGTAAAATTCATTTGGGTGGTAAGTTGCATGACCGAGCAATAAACCGCTAAAGTTGTGGAGTGCCGATTTGTAAAAAAGGGCCTGGTCACTAGGGGGGTATAAACCTGTGGTCCTTAAGTGGTTAAAAATAGTGAACTTGATCTCACAAAAAGTTTCCGCTTGTCTAGCTGCAGCACCCCCCATCGTATGTTCTCTATAGACGTCCCAGGATTCCACGCTCTCCGATTTCAGGCACAGCTGTCGGGGGTAGAGGACAGAGACAGCTGCCCACACCCTGTCTGTATTCAGTAAAGACGTCCGTGACGTATGATGGGAGTTATACTCAAGTGGCGGAATAATCGCCCAGACACCGGACACTTCTGCAGCTGCACAGAGACCCCAGAATGCCCCAAGCATAGCGCCGCTCAATGCATATATTCAGATGGCAAAACTGAAGCCTGTGATGCATTTGTGGCAGGGTGCCTCCCTAAGAGACTGGCAATGGTGCCCAGCATGATGGGTGCTGACTGGTAATCTTAGAATAAAACATACTGACCCCACTGACTTGCCAGCACCCCATGGTTACGTCGTCTCAACCATTCACTATTCTACAGACATGACTTGTATATACAGTGGCTGGCATCCAACTGAAAAGGAAATATGGGAGGAGCATTGCTATTATCTGTCAGGTCCTCTTTGGCCAAACAGCATGCCCAGTGATGCTAATTGGCTGAGAGTAGCTGACTGACATACAGGAAGATCTCTCAGTTCTCAAGTCCTTTCCAGCTGGATGCCTGGCACAGCACACAATTCTGGTTCTTCGAGCTGCATAGGAGGTGGGCTCATTAAGATGTACCTCCAGAGCTATTACCATGTGTGGCCCTAATGACCCTGCCCAGGAACTCTGTCAGTGGAGAATGACACATTCACAACACAAACAGTCCCTCGTTTGTATCCAATTTATAATAAAACAGTCACAAATGACAAAATCAGCCGAGAGCTCACGGAACGGAGAAGATGAGAACATCTCAGCCGCACAGGATAGTTGTCCAAGCTCTTGCAGAGCATCAGAGTCCACGAGTGGAGAGCACCTTGCACATACGGAGACCATACGCTGTCATGTCGTGGAGTCCAGCGCGTGCCTGCTCATCCAGGAGGGTGGAACAGCACTGAACTGGGACCAGTGCAGAACAGGAGATGCTGGTCGGGGTCTGGAGGATGCTGTTATACTATTTACTCTTCTTTTTCTCTTTCTTCTTCTTTAATAAAAGCTTCTGCCTCTTCAGCAACCTCTTCTGATTTTTTATATACTTCAGACGCTTCTTTTCCTTAGTTTTTTGTGCGGACTGGCCCGATTCTGGGGACTGTCCTGGTTCTGTTGAGGGTGTCTTCTGCCCTGGTTCTGTTAAGGGTGTCTTCTGCCCCAGATCAGATGGTGGGGTCTTCTGCCCTGGTTTCGTCGGCGGGGTCTTCTGCCCTGGTTTCGTCGGCGGGGTCTTCTGCCCTGGTTTCATCGGCGGGGTCTTCTGCCCTGGTTTCATCGGCGGGGTCTTCTGCCCTGGTTTCATCGGCGGGGTCTTCTGCCCTGGTTTCATCGGCGGGGTCTTCTGCCCTGGTTTCGGTGGTGGGGCCTTCTGCCCTGGTTTCGTCGGCGGGGTCTTCTGCCCTGGTTTCGTCGGCGGGGTCTTCTGCCCTGGTTTCGTCGGCGGGGTCTTCTGCCCTGGTTTCGGTGGCAGGGTCTTCTGCCCTGGTTTCGGTGGCGGGGCCTTCTGCCCTGGTTTCGGTGGCGGGGTCTTCTGCCCTGGTTTCGGTGGCGGGGTCTTCTGCCCTGGTTTCGGTGGCGGGGTCTTCTGCCCCTTCTTCTGCGCCTGGGGTGCAGGTTTGGGGTTTGCTTTCTTCTCTTCTACTTCTTTCTTCTCAGTCTGCTCAGCACCAGATTTTTCTCCTTGAATGAGAGAGAGAAAAAGAATTAAATGGAAAATTGCAGAACAATTCATCCAAAACAATAAAAATAGCCTAAGAAGGGCAAAGGTCTTCTATACTGTTGGGGTTCAGGATGTCCTCCTCAGTCAAGGTGAAGCATCGGTTTCTGGGAAAGCTGGGGCACAACCATGACTAAGGACGCTAGTAAAGCTAAGTGAGGACTCCTGTAGAAACCATTAGGGTAGGTCCACACATGGTGGCATATTTCCACTATGCGGATGGGGCTTTCGACTTCACCACATGCATTGTGACGTCATGTTCTGCAGATCTTTGGCAAGGAATTTTCGATGTGAATCTGCCGCATCTGAATTTACCCAATCGGCAGTCATATTGGTTGTTTCTCAGCTTTGCAGCTGCAGAGGGTAAGAAATTACTATTTTATACTAAAAAGGTCCTGCACAATTCTGTTCTACCTTCAACTACTCATCAAGATCTGTGCTTGCTGTCAGTGAATGGGAACAGTGCTGCTCACAAAGCTGCTGGACTGGTTACAGCACATAAGAGCTCTACAGCTGTGTGGGCATGACAAGATCAGGGCGGCCCTTCAGCCTCTCATTGTACAGAATATTTCTGTTCACTGACAGCAAACTGATCAGGAAATTTGCTGAGAATTGAGACAAAACATTTGTTCGAAAGTTTCCTCATCTTCTGTTAACTCCTGGTTTGGGAGAAAACTAAAACAGCTCCAGTAACCAACACCGCACGGCCCATGTGGCCGTGCCCGACCCTGCAGCCCACTACCTTCGGTCTACTAATTGGCGAGGGCGCCAGACCTATCCAGTGTGAAGTCCTGGAAAACCCACTTTATAAGTACAAAAGGCTTGCTGGGAGTTGCAGCGCCAGGAATAACCGCTCACGTGGACGACATGTTCCTGAGGACTTCCATCCGGGATAAGACGCAGACATGGAACGTCACTCACCTTCTTTAGTAGATGGGATGGTGTTTGAAAATTTGCGCAGTTTGGCGATGAAGAAGCCGTCCATGTTGTGAGTGTGAGGGTAAAACCGGCATGCCAGGCGCAGAGACTGGTGAAATCGCCTCTCCTTGAATCTAAAGGAGACGGAAGGAACATTACTATAAAATCCTGCGGTACCCGCTAAATGTCTTCATTGAGAATCATGTTATGGATGTGGCAATTACAATTATATATACATATTTTTTACTTTTCTCTGGAAACTTTTTTTCAATCCAACTAGGGGGCTTGAACCTGCAATCTTTGGATTACTTCTGTATTATACATTGCAATAGTTCTGCGTTACATAAGGCCCATTCTTAGGCAACCCATCGGTACCCTACAAATGCACTGCAGGGGCGCCGATGGGTCTTAACTGCTTACATGCTGTTGTCACCATGGGCTGCAGCACCTAAAGGGTTAAACGACCATCTACGACCCCGATTAGTGCAGCACCATGTTGGCTGCGCACATCTGTGACACAGCTGATACCTGCGGCAGACGGCACCGTTTCTGCAGCGCCATAACAGCCTTTACACGCACAGTATATTAGAAGGCAGGAGAGCACGGGACGGACGAGCTGGGTCCTCACCTCACAAATCCTTCTTTGCCAAAGTCCAGACCCGTTGGTACAAGTTTGACGTTTCTCTTCTTCAGGGCGTAATCCACCACGCACTCATTCTCCTCCACCTGTAGCCACAAACCAGAAGTTACAGACATAAAGGGGGTCAAGGGACGAACGGCCGATGTTCCCTTAAGTGTCTCACAGCGACAGTAAAGGGACTCGAAGACTGCAGCTTAACTATTGTTCCCATTCTTTAGGCCGGGGGAGGCATGACTGTAGCGCCCCCCCCATGATCACTACTTTATGTAACAGATCTTCAGGGACCAGAACCTACAGGAACATTTGTCCCATTTCACTTCACTAGGACATCCCACCAGCAGAGACAGCCACCTTAAGAAAGACACTTCTGATGTTCTACTCCTTTAAGGAAAAATAAAGAAGAATTCCGATTTCCCAGCCTCCTCCTATATGGATTGAGATTTAATAGACCACCCGTTCCCTCAACATGTGGGGGTCCCAGTGTAATACACTTACTGTGATGGAGCAAGTACAATAGACAAGGTATCCTCCACTAGAAGACTGGGCATCCAGAGAGTCAATGGCGCTCAGGATCAGCTCCTTCTGTATGTGGGCGCACCTCTGGATGTCTTGTGCGTTCTGCAGATATAGAAGAGGCATGTCAGTCCATAGATGAACCCACCACCCCCTGCATGATACAACCGGCTAGCCACCCATCTCTTCCCTCTGCTACGTCACCCACCTTGTTAGTTTTCACAGCTGGGTCTTTGCTGATGATGCCAGTTCCGCTGCACGGAGCATCCAGGAGCACCCGGTCAAATCCTCCAAGAACCTGGTAATAGGGGGAAAAGATGCTTAAAGGGGTTGTGCCAAGATTTGTACCTATCGCCTACACACAGAGAAGGGGACACGTATCTGATAAGTGCAGGTCTGACTGCTGGGACCCCCTCCAATCACGGGAACGAGGGATCCTGAGCCCCTCACCCCATATGAAGGCAGCAGTCACAGAGTGGACAGTCGTAGGCAGCTGAGCACTGTAGTCACTATCTCCATCAGTCCCATACAGAATAAAAGGAACGGTAGGGCACACACTCAACCTGCTGTTCTATTAGGATGATAGGACGGGCCCCCAGGGCCTGTGGATAGGTGGTAACATAAAAACTTAGCAAAAGGGTTTTTCCAAAGTGTAAAACAAGCCCCCTCCCCCAAACGCCCGACTCCTCAGATTATCCTCATCCTCCGCACGGCCGCTACATCTTCCCACTCAAGCTGCAGTGTCCCAGACGTCATTAGTCTTTTCATTTTTTTGATTTTGTAGGAGTTGTATTATATTTTTTTTTCTAGGAGCCATTTTGGGGTGCATATAATGCATAGAATAACTTATTATTTTCATTTTAGGGGGACATATATAAAAAAACGCAATTTTAACATTATGTGGAATTTATTTACTGTGTTCACTGTTTGGTATAAGTACTAGGGATCGACTGATTATCGGTTTAACCGATATTTTCAGCCGATATTGAGGATTTTGACTGTTATCGGTATCGGCATCTATTTTGCCGATATTCCGATAACGTATGGGAAACACAGATCGCGCTGCTGACAGCGCTCTCCGTGTTCCCTCTGCAGCACAGGGGAGAAGGAAGCAGTGTCCCCCTCCCCCCCTGTGCTGCTGCTGCCACCAATGGGAGGACAGGGGACAAGAGGAGGGGCGGGGGGCGCACTGCGCCACCAATGAAGATAAGTCTCTCATTAATTCATATACAGGAGGCGGGAGCTGCAGGATCACATAGCCGGCTCCCGACCTCTATGAGCAGTAGCTGCGATCTACAGTAGTTAACCCCTCAGGTGCCACGGATCGCAGCTAACGCTCATGGAGGTCGGGAGCCGGCTGTGTGATTCTGGAGCTCCCGCCTCCTGTATATGAATGAATGAGAGATTTATCTTCATTGGTGGCGCAGTGCGCCCCCCCCCCCCCCCACCCCCCAGTATTAATCATTGGTGGTGCAGTGAGCCCGCGGCCCCCCATACCCCACCCCAGTATTAGCAACATTGGTGGCACAGTGCACCCCCCCCCCCAGTATTAATCATTGGTGGCAGTGGCCACAGGATCCCCTCTCCCCTGCTCCTCCGATCGGAACCCCAGCAGTGTAATGCTGGGGCTCCGATCGGTTACCATGGCAGCCAGGACGCTACTGAAGCCCTGGCTGCCATAGTCAGCTCCATGCTGCTGTGTGCACAAAGCAGAGGGCAGCAGGGAGAGTGTGAGGTCCTATTCACCCTGATAGATCTCTATCAGGGTGAATAGGACAAGGGTTCTAGTCCCTAAGGGGGCTAAAAGTTAGTAAAAAAAAAACACCAAAATATTAAGTAGAAATGAAAAAGAAAGATTTACAAAAAAAATATAAAAAATACACATTAACAATAAACATTCATTTTCAGCAGGAATTTATTTTATTTTTTTTCAAAAATGAAAATTCACATAATATCGGTATAAATTATCGGCTATCGGCCTAAAAGTTCACAAATTATCGGTATCGGACCTAAAAAAATCTATATCGGTCGATCCCTAATAAGTACAGTCGGTCAGTACAAGGATGATAATGCCAGATTTATATATATTTTGTCAGCATCCCAACTGCCCCCCCTCATCCAGACTGAAGAGGGTTGTTTTAGCTGCTCTTATCTGGGGTAGAAGCTAGATATATGGCCTTTTCTGAAAGCCGGCATTCCAAGCTTTTAAATGAAACCAGAATCACAGCATTATCTCCACTACATCAGAAGATATCACGGTTAGAAATTGGATTGTCAGTGACTGCAGCTGAAAGTGAACGTAAAAGCTGATTTCACTGCTTTCACACTAGCGGCGCGGACCTCCGGCAGGCTGTTCCGTCGGGTGAACAGCCTGTCGGATCCGTGCTAGTGACCGCGTGCCTCCGGATTGACGCTCCATCCCTATTGACTATAATGGGGGCGGAGTTCCGGCGAGGCACAGCAGCGCATGGCGAGAGGCTGCCGGAATAAAACTACGACATGTCCGACATTTATTCCGGCAGCCTTTCGACGTAATTGCTTATGTGCCCACTCACCTTAGGGATTTGCCGCCCATCATAATTGCAGATTATACAGTTTGTGACTCCCAGTCTGTGCAAGTTTCCCACCACGCTGCGGAGGCGCTCGGCGTTCATGTCATTGGCGACAACAACCCCCGTGTTCTTCATCAGTTGGGCTGTGGGCAAGGCAGACTTGTCAGTAACTGCTACTGCACAAGAATGAATATAAAAAAATGCAACAGATCAGTGACCTAGCCTTCCGCCATACCCACCCATATAACTGGTCTTCCCGCCAGGAGCACAGCACATGTCCAGGACCCGCTCGTTTTCTTGAGGAGCTAAAGCAATGACTGGTAACAAACTGGATGCTCCCTGCAGCATGTAATGTCCAGCCAGATACTCAGGAGTGGCGCCTGGAAGCAGAAAATACTTTATTATATAACCACATCATACCGAGAACAGGACCGTGCCAAACTCAATACCGCCACACTCCAAACTTACCAACTGGCACAGAGGAATCATAAATGACCAGCCCTGTCTTTGACCATTTGCCAAGTGGATCCAAATTGACCCCACGGTTTATAAGAGCCTAAAGAAAGGAGTAAGAATAAGTGTACGAAGGAGTAACAGTCCAACCGTAAAGGAGCGACCATGTAATGCATATTGGCAAGATGTGGCAGTATTATAGTAGTTATATTCCTGTATATAGGGGCGGTATTATAGTAGTTATATTCTTGTACACAGGAGGCAGTATTATAGTAGTTATATCCTTGTACATAGGAGCAGTATTATAGTAGTTATATTCTTGTACACAGGAGGCAGTATTATAGTAGTTATATTCTTGTACATAGGAGGCAGTATTATAGTAGTTATATCCTTGTACATAGGAGGCAGTATTATAATAGTTATATTCTTGTACATGGGAGCAGTATTATAGTAGTTATATCCTTGTACATAAGAGGCAGTATTATAGTAGTTATATCCTTGTACATAAGAGGCAGTATTATAGTAGTTATATTCTTGTACATAGGAGGTAGTATTATAGTAGTTATATTCTTGTACATAGGAGCAGTATTATAGTAGTTATATTCTTGTACATAGGAGGTAGTATTATAGTAGTTATATTCTTGTACATAGGAGGTAGTATTATAGTAGTTATATTCTTGTACATAGGAGGCAGTATTATAGTAGTTATATTCTTGTACATAGGAGGCAGTATTATAGTAGTTATATTCTTGTACATAGGAGCAGTATTATAGTAGTTATATTCTTGTACATAGGAGCAGTATTATAGTAGTTATATTCTTAACCAATTCTCTTTTTATTGGTCATATCATGTGCAAACAGAAATGTACTGATACAAGATCCCTTTTACATTAATACACATACATAGGGCTTCTAAAACGGCAGAGGTAAAATACATCTTTTCAGGCACTGTCAGCAATCCGCACAAGGCAAAGATGAACAAAGACATCCGCAAAGAATGAGCACATGGACCGTAATCCAAATAACACAGTAGACATATGTTAAAATAAATGGAAATAAAAAGGACTGGGAGACAGACAAAAGGAAAAAGGGGGGGGGGGAAATGGGGGGGGGGGGGTTCGGAATGCTCTATCCGGCAGGATGTTTAAAGTTTTCCCAGGGGCTCCATGTTTTCAGAAACTTGGCACGGGTATGTGACTCCCAATGGGCCAGCTCCTCAAACCTATAAAGCTGATCTAATTTTTCCCATCCACCTCATGACAGTAGGAGGCTCGGCTTGACGCCATAAAAGGGGGATTAAGAGCTTGGCTGCAGTAATAAGTATAGTGGGCAAATCTGACTTAGCTGGGGTGAGCGTCGTGTTAGGGCACCAAAGTAAGATCAACTTGTGATCCAAGACAATGGAGGTAGAACAAATCTTGTTCAGTTCATTTTCTATCTGTCTCCAGTAGGGGCGAATAATAGGGCAACTCCACCAAATGTGCGAGAGAGAGCCGATGCCCGCTCCACACCTCCAGCAGACCTCAGGAATCTCCGGATTAAGTCTATGAAGGAACTCAGGTGTTTTATACCAGCGGGTTAGCAACTTATACGAGTTCTCCTGAATTTTAATGCAACGACTAAAGCCGTGTGAGTGGGTCAGTATAAAGGCTTTCTCTGGGTCAGACAGTTTAAGGGATAATTCTTTTTCCCAGGAGCCTATGAAGTGGGGTTCAGAATACGCAGAAGATAGCAATTCTTTATACATCACTGAGAAGGGTCTGCCGGAGGGTCGAGCGGCCCTCAACTTCTGTTCCAGCCAGGTGGGAGAAGCAAGGTGGGAGGTCTGTAGCTTCAAAAGTTTAATATCTCTTTTAAAGCTATGAAGATGGAGAAATGCTATTGAATTAACCCTAGGCAATCCGAGTATCCCCTCCCAATCCAGCCCTCCTCCTGTGGACACCACCTCCTGTAAAGTATGATTTCTGAGTAAAGCCCATACTCCTGTAGCATTCGATACCGTAGGATTAATAAAGGACTGCAAGAGATGTAGCGGAAGGTCGGGGCTAGGGAAGTTAAGCGTCTTGGAGCCATACAACATGGACCAGGTGAGTAGCACCCCTCTCCACAATAAAGGCAATCTAGAAGCTGTAGGGGGACACGAACGAACACCCCACAATATTAACCTTTCCCGGTCTGTAAGTAAAGCTCGTTCCAAGCGTGAACAAATATTTCCAGAATGATCTGAAAGGAGGCCCAAACCCCTGCACATAAGATTTGCCTTATAGTACCCGTGAACATCAGGTAGTCCAAATCCCCCAAACCTCCTCTCCCTAGTCAGGATGGTATAGGCTATTCTAGGGGACCGACCTCTCCAAAGAAAGAGGGACAACATCCGGCGAACTTCTATGAAGTAGGACTGCGGAATCCATATGGGTAATGTCTGTATAAGGTACAAAAACCTAGGAATTATATAAGTTTTTAAGTAATTTTTCCTTCCTATCCAGGAGATAAATGGCATGTTTAAGGATTGTAATTGTGTCCTGACAGACTTCAGTAAATGCAGGTAATTAGACGGGAACAGCTCTTTGGGATCCGCTGTGACACGAATGCCAAGAAATGGTATTTCTTTCGGGGCCCACTTGAAGGGGGTGGAGTTTTTCAGGTGTTGCACCACATTAGTAGGGCAGGAAATATTAAGGGCCATGGATTTGGAGTAATTAATCTTAAAATTGGAAACAAACCCAAACTCCTCAAAAATAGTAAGTAATTTGGGGAAGGATGTCTTAGGGTTTGAGGTCATCACCAGCAGATCGTCCGCAAAGGCAGCAGTCAGGTGTCTCTGAGATCCTATGGTGATTCCCTCAATCCCAGCTGATTGGCGAATTTTACTCAAAAGTGTCTCCATCACCATTACAAATAGTGCTGGACAGAGTGGGCATCCCTGCCGCGTGCCATTTGTGATGCCAAATGATGGGGAAAGGGTCCCGTTGACCTTGACCCTGGCAGAGGGGGCTAAATATAAGGAGAACACAGCAGAAATAAATTGCTCCGGTATCCCAAATTTGGCCATTGTTTTAGACATGAAGGGCCAACTCACCCTGTCAAAAGCTTTTTCCGCATCAGTGCTCAGTAACGCTACTGGCACCGCCTTAGTTCTCGCCCAAGACATCAAATGCAGTAGACGGATGGTGTTCTCTGTGCCCCGTCTGCCAGGGACAAAGCCAACCTGTTCACCATAGATTATATCTGGGAGTATCTGCTGGAGACGCTGGGCCAATATTTTCGCCCACCATTTGACATCCACGTTCAATAATGAAATGGGCCTGTAACTGCCGCATTCAAGGGGGTCTTTATTCTCTTTAGGGAGGATGGTCACATGGGCCATCAGAGATTGCGAGGGCAAAGAACCACCTTGTAGTAAATAGTTGCATAAGGAGTTAAAGTAGGGGAGGAGCGTGTTTTTAAAGGTTTTATAGTATGCGATGTTTAGACCATCGGGGCCGGGGCTTTTACCAGATGGGATAGAAGATAAAACTTTCAGTATCTCTTCATCAGTAATCGGGGAGGTGAGTTGGGAAACCTGAGAGGGGTTCAGCGAGGGGAGATTAATTGAGCTAAGGAAAGCATCTGATGCCTTGGCAATCATATCAGGAGTCGCCTGGTTCGGGGGAGGTAAGTTATATAAACCGGAATAAAAGGCGCAAAAAGCCTTCGCTATCTCAGGTGTGGTTTTACGTTTGATACCCGCTGCGTCTTTAATGGCAGGGATAAAGGAGTCTGCCTGTTGCTTCTTACTGAGCGCTGTCATTAGCTTGTTTCCTTTGTCACCATGGGCGTAGGCTTTAAATTTCGCTCTAAAAAGCAATTTGGCAGAGGTGACATTTAAAAGGTTCTTTAAATCATTCCTAGCTTCATATAATTCCGCAGCCACTTGGGAGGCCTGGGACTGCTTGTGTGAGAGTTCAAGGGCCGAAATTCGGTACACTAACAGGTTCTGGGCCTGGGAACGCTTCTTCCTGATATGAGAGCCAAGTGCAATCAGTTCCCCCCTAATCACAGCTTTGTGCGTCTCCCAAATAATGGGAATAGTTGGAGCAGATGGGCCGGATGCATTTATCTTAAAAAATTCTATAGTAGTTATATTCTTGTACATAGGAGCAGTATTATAGTAGTTATATCCTTGTACATAGGAGGCAGTATTATAATAGTTATATTCTTGTACATGGGAGCAGTATTATAGTAGTTATATCCTTGTACATAAGAGGCAGTATTATAGTAGTTATATCCTTGTACATAAGAGGCAGTATTATAGTAGTTATATCCTTGTACATAAGAGGCAGTATTATAGTAGTTATATTCTTGTACATAGGAGGTAGTATTATAGTAGTTATATTCTTGTACATAGGAGCAGTATTATAGTAGTTATATCCTTGTACATAGGAGGCAGTATTATAATAGTTATATTCTTGTACATGGGAGCAGTATTATAGTAGTTATATCCTTGTACATAAGATGCAGTATTATAGTAGTTATATCCTTGTACATAAGAGGCAGTATTATAGTAGTTATATTCTTGTACATAGGAGGTAGTATTATAGTAGTTATATTCTTGTACATAGGAGGTAGTATTATAGTAGTTATATTCTTGTACATAGGAGCAGTATTATAGTAGTTATATTCTTGTACATAGGAGCAGTATTATAGTAGTTATATTCTTGTACATAGGGGCAGTATTATAGTAGTTATATTCTTGTACATAGGAGCAGTATTATAGTAGTTATATTCTTGTACATAGGAGGCAGTATTATAGTAGTTATATTCTTGTACATAGGAGGCAGTATTATAGTAGTTATATTCTTGTATATAGGAGCAGCATTATAGTAGTTATATTCTTGTACATAGGAGCAGTATTATAGTAGTTATATTCTTGTACATAGGAGCAGTATTATAGTAATACATATAAAGCAGTATTAGTGTAGTTCTCCTTCTGTGGATACAAGAACATGTGTAACAGACTGTAGATTAAATAGTTGTATGAATGGACCTAACAGGATTACATACCTGTGCCAGGTCACGTCTTCTGGTCTTTAAAGTGTTGGTTCTGATGGTTACTGGACGCTGAACCTCACAGGATTCAAGGAAGTCAACCAACTTCAGAGGAACAAAGAGAGAAGTAATGGTCAGTTGAGTAGAAAGAGGGAAGAACATTGCAATACATTTCTTATATATATATATATATATATATAATAAAATCTTAAGGCTACTCCTTACCTCTGACACTGGAAACAGGTCACTGAGCATTTCAATCATGTAGTCACCATAACTGTAGTATGTGGCGAGATCCCGGCGGAGCACAGTAAGGTATTCCTGCCTTGAATGCGGTCCTGCACGTTTGGAAAAATCTTGTAAAACAGTTACGATATCCTTAATCCGTTCCTGCACGCTGGTAAGGTCCAGGGGTCCGGAGACTGCACAGTGATGTAAGGAGGTGGACATGCAATAGCGATGTACAGGTTCACAGGTATGAGGTGGGGGGGACCAGCACTGGATCTGGTAATCACATGCTCCTAAATAAAACCCCTTATGGATGGAAGTAACAAGCCTCTGCCTTTTTCTATTACTGAAGATCCCCTCTGAAAGCTACACCCAGACAAGAAGGTTTTTCAGTACAAACAAGGATACGTTGGTTGTCCATTTCCTCTGTGGTTGGCAGGGTAAAATGCTCATCAGCCTCCACATTGAGCTGAATGTCTGGTTCGTCATCAGTCTTCTCCCTGTATTGAACGAGACTTTGTTTGTAGATTAAGGAGGTTAAAAGAGTAAGGCTACTTTCACACTAGCGTTCGATCGGATCCGTTCTGAACGGATCCGATCATAATAATGCAGACGGAGGCTCCGTTCAGAACGGATCCGTCTGCATTATATTTGCAAAAAAAAGCTGTGTGAAATTAGCCTGAGCGGATCCGTCCAGACTTTTACATTGAAAGTCAATGGGGGACGGATCCGCTTGAAGATTGAGCCATATTGTGGCATCTTCAAACGGATCCGTCCCCATTGACTTACATTGTAAGTCTGGACGGATCCGCACGGCCAGGCGGACACCCGAACGCTGCAAGCAGCGTTCAGGTGTCCGCCTGCTGAGCGGAGCGGAGGCTGAACGCTGCCAGACTGATGCATTCTGAGCGGATCCGCATCCATTCAGACTGCATCAGGGCTGGACGGAAGCGTTCGGGTCCACTCGTGAGCCCCTTCAAACGGAGCTCACGAGCGGACAGCCGAACGCTAGTGTGAAACTAGCCTTAGTGATAATCAGACAGAGAGGGCAGGAACACTTCAAACAGGCGACATAAAGCAATGCATGTCAACGGGAAGCAGGGTGCAGAGAAGGAAGGGCAAGGAACATCACTATGGAGCAGGAGGTAGAGAAAAGCTAGGAGCATCAGTAGGGAGCAGAAGACAGGATAGAAAGGGCAGGGTGCAGAGAAAGGGAAAGGAGCATCACACTATGGAGGAGGAGGCAGAGAAGAAAGGGAAAGGAGCATCACACTATGGAGGAGGAGGCAGAGAAGAAAGGGAAAGGAGCATCACACTATGGAGGAGGAGGCAGAGAAGAAAGGGAAAGGAGCATCACACTATGGAGGAGGAGGCAGAGAAGAAAGGGAAAGGAGCATCACACTATGGAGGAGGAGGCAGAGAAGAAAGGGAAAGGAGCATCACACTATGGAGGAGGAGGCAGAGAAGAAAGGGAAAGGAGCATCACACTATGGAGGAGGAGGCAGAGAAGAAAGGGAAAGGAGCATCACACTATGGAGGAGGAGGCAGAGAAGAAAGGGAAAGGAGCATCACACTATGGAGGAGGAGGCAGAGAAGAAAGGGAAAGGAGCATCACACTATGGAGGAGGAGGCAGAGAAGAAAGGGAAAGGAGCATCACACTATGGAGGAGGAGGCAGAGAAGAAAGGGAAAGGAGCATCACACTATGGAGGAGGAGGCAGAGAAGAAAGGGAAAGGAGCATCACACTATGGAGGAGGAGGCAGAGAAGAAAGGGAAAGGAGCATCACACTATGGAGGAGGAGGCAGAGAAGAAAGGGAAAGGAGCATCACACTATGGAGGAGGAGGCAGAGAAGAAAGGGAAAGGAGCATCACACTATGGAGGAGGAGGCAGAGAAGAAAGGGAAAGGAGCATCACACTATGGAGGAGGAGGCAGAGAAGAAAGGGAAAGGAGCATCACACTATGGAGGAGGAGGCAGAGAAGAAAGGGAAAGGAGCATCACACTATGGAGGAGGAGGCAGAGAAGAAAGGGAAAGGAGCATCACACTATGGAGGAGGAGGCAGAGAAGAAAGGGAAAGGAGCATCACACTATGGAGGAGGAGGCAGAGAAGAAAGGGAAAGGAGCATCACACTATGGAGGAGGAGGCAGAGAAGAAAGGGAAAGGAGCATCACACTATGGAGGAGGAGGCAGAGAAGAAAGGGAAAGGAGCATCACACTATGGAGGAGGAGGCAGAGAAGAAAGGGAAAGGAGCATCACACTATGGAGGAGGAGGCAGAGAAGAAAGGGAAAGGAGCATCACACTATGGAGGAGGAGGCAGAGAAGAAAGGGAAAGGAGCATCACACTATGGAGGAGGAGGCAGAGAAGAAAGGGAAAGGAGCATCACACTATGGAGGAGGAGGCAGAGAAGAAAGGGAAAGGAGCATCACACTATGGAGGAGGAGGCAGAGAAGAAAGGGAAAGGAGCATCACACTATGGAGGAGGAGGCAGAGAAGAAAGGGAAAGGAGCATCACACTATGGAGGAGGAGGCAGAGAAGAAAGGGAAAGGAGCATCACACTATGGAGGAGGAGGCAGAGAAGAAAGGGAAAGGAGCATCACACTATGGAGGAGGAGGCAGAGAAGAAAGGGAAAGGAGCATCACACTATGGAGGAGGAGGCAGAGAAGAAAGGGAAAGGAGCATCACACTATGGAGGAGGAGGCAGAGAAGAAAGGGAAAGGAGCATCACACTATGGAGGAGGAGGCAGAGAAGAAAGGGAAAGGAGCATCACACTATGGAGGAGGAGGCAGAGAAGAAAGGGAAAGGAGCATCACACTATGGAGGAGGAGGCAGAGAAGAAAGGGAAAGGAGCATCACACTATGGAGGAGGAGGCAGAGAAGGAAAGGAAAGGAGCATCACACTATGGAGGAGGCGGCAGAGAAGAAAGGGAAAGGAGCATCACACTATGGAGGAGGAGACATTTGACTCAAATTTCCAATTTTTACCTTTTACTCTTTTTCTTCTGTTTCTCAGCGGCTTTCTCAATTGGAAGAAGCTAAAACAAGAAGCCAAATCACAGAGTGAAAATATGTGAAACAAATTTATCACAAAGGGTGGAGGACAAGAATGCTGGGGGACCTACATCATCATCGTCACCATCATCATCATCATCATCCTCTGAGGAGGCTCCATAGTCATCTTCCAGATCATCACTGTCGGAAAGCTCCAGCTTTTTAGCAGGTTCATCATCTCCACTCTCCTCCTCCTCATTATCCTCCACCTCTTCATCATCATCATCCTCTTCTTCAAGATTTCCAGCTTCCTCATCTCCACTGTCTACCTCTTGGTCACTGAGTTCTTCCTCCATCTCCTTCTCTTCATCTTCATCATCATCATCCTCTTCCTCCTCCTCCTCCGTCTTCGGTCTCTTAGCAGGTTTCAGCCACTCGGCATTATCATCGCTGAACCCAGGCCGTTTTATCTTCTCTTTCAGGACAGCGTGTACGTTACCTAAAGGCACATGAATATGGAAATGGCGATAACCTGTAAAAGGCGCGTGCGCACGTGACGCTGGAGGAGCCTTCTTCTTACCGTTCTGCTTCGCCTCTGGTCTACTTGGCTTCGGTTTCTGTTCTTTCACTAGTCGCCTCTTTGCTGCTCTGTTAAGACGAGATGAGAATAAATAAGGAGAACAACAAATCGAATTAAATAACCATGAAGAAAGCCCACAGGGGGGCGCCTCACCTCTTTCTACCGCGGCTGGACAGGCGCTTTACTTCGGAGTCTGTTCAAAAGGGAAACAATGGATGAAATCATTTTATGAAGTTCTGACAGCTGTGTAACATTAATCTTCTGATAATGATGATGTGCAGAACTAAAAACAGCTGCCTGTGTCTGAACCCCGAGCATGCTCAGTTGTGATCTTGAGGCTTTGGAGTGTCCTGGTTGCCAGTAGTGTTTTAAGCCACCCCCCCCTCAAGTGCTAATTTGCATAAACACTGCTCTGCTATGGGAATGTGAGCGCACGCGTCTCTTCATTATAAGCCTGCAACATGTAACAGAGGAAACTTTCCCTTCCCGTTACAGTAGCACAATCATTGATTTCAATCATGCAGATCTAATGCATATGGTCAATTCACTGACTGAAAGCAGAGATATTCTAGGTTTCCTTGAGTAAACGGCTGTAGAGCCTCCACCGGTCTTTTTGTGTATGAAGCAATGCTCCAGCTGAAGCGCACTATCGTTTTTTGTGTCACATCCATACACAACCCCTGGATGGACTTGGAGGCATAGGGAGGCACAAAAGAGGCCTCATGCGCAAGTCCAAAAGGAACCATAATACAGCCGAGCGCCTGAGCTGGAAAGTTTTAGGCACACTGGGTACAAGGGACTTTGCAAACAGTCTTCATCAAAAGTGTACCGTTTGGTGTTCACAGTCCCTATTCAGCCCTGTGTGTCTCCATGGTTACAGACTACAAACAGCAGCGGCGTAGTCTGATCCCGCAGTCACCTGTTACTCGCCACCATCTAGCACACTCACCGTCACTCAGGACTTTGCTCAGCTCGTTCTCGGCTCCAGGCTGCTTTCTTGATTTCCGGCCGGGTCCCCGGGGCGCTTTCTTAAGGGGGTCTAACTTCCTACCCATGATGCACGTTCAGGGATACGACAGGTGTTCTAAGCGACTGTAAGAAGAGCAGAGAGTGAACGCGAGAATAGACAGCAATGTACAGCAGAGAACGCCCTCCATCGCACTGGTGCCTGTGCCCAGGAGCTTACAATCTAGTTGGAAGTTTTCAATAGACAGTGACATAAGTAGTATGTGGGCAGGTAAGCAGCTGAGCCCCCTCCCTCCGCCTTTGGTGACAAAGTATATGCAGAACTGTTCGGGGAAGCTGCGCTCTAGTACTGGCTATATACCAGTGGTAGCTGTCTGTATACCGCTAAGCCGCGCCAGAATCTAGTGGGGATCAGCAGCGCCCCGATGTAAGCCGGGTCACCACACTACTTCTGCGCCCTGGCTTCCTTCAGCTATTAATGTGTTTCACATGTGTTTACACTGACCCCATGGAGCTCGGCACCCCTGTGTCAGAACAAGCAGAAGCTCCAGTCCTGATGGTTTGCTACAATGTATCAGTTCATTATACAAAGATCCTCAGCACGCCTGCAGGAGCTTGCTACAACGTCCAAGCTTATTTCATTAGTTTACCAGATTTGGATTGCTAAAGGAGGACTGCAGTACCATCCTACTAGCACTTCCACAAGCAGAATAGTGAGTGCAGCTCTGGAGTATAATACAGGATGTAATGCAGGATCAGTACAGGATAATGGCTCTTTCACACTTGCGTTCTTGTCTTCCGGCATAGAGTTCCGTCGTCGGGGCTCTATGCCGGAAGAATCCTGATCAGTTTTATCCTAATGCATTCTGAATGAAGAGAAATACGTTCAGGATGCATCAGGATGTCTTCAGCTCCGGAACGGAACGTTTTTTGGCCGGAGAAAATACCGCAGCATGCTGCGCTTTTTGCTCCGGCCAAAAATCCTGAAGACTTGCCGCAAGGCCGGATCCGGAATGAATGCCCATTGAAAGGCATTGATCCGGATCCGGCCCTAAGCTAAACGTCGTTTCGGCGCATTACCGGATCCGACGTTTAGCCTTTTCTGAATGGTTACCATGGCTGCCGGGACGCTAAAGTCCTGGCAGCCATGGTAAAGTGTAGCGGGGAGCGGGGGAGCAGTATACTTACCATCCGTGCGGCTCCCGGGGCGCTCCAGAGTGACGTCAGGGCGCCCCACACGCATGGATCACGTGATCGCATGGCACGTCATCCATGCGCATGGGGCGCTCTGACGTCATTCTGGAGCGCCCCGGGAGCCGCGCGGACTGTAAGTATACCGCTCTCCCACTATGGCAACCAGGACTTTAATAGCGTCCTGGCTGCCATAGTAACACTGAAAGCATTTTGAAGACGGATCCGTCTTCACATGCTTTCAGTACACTTGTGTTTTTCCGGATCCGGCGTGTAATTCCGGCAAGTGGAGTACACGCCGGATCCGGACAACGCAAGTGTGAAAGAGCCCTAAGTAATGTATGTACACAGTAACTGCACCAGCAGAATAGTGAGTGCAGCTCTGGAGTATAATACAGGATGTAAATCAGTACAGGATAAGTAAGGAGCTTCACATTACCCCCTTGCCTCATAGCTCAGGGTTGAGAGTTTTGCTTTAAAATAATTGTACAGATTTTGAAAAGCACAACTACTTTCTTTCAAAGTGCCCCCCCCACCTATCCACAGGTTGTGTGAGGTATTGCAGCAACAATCTCTTCCATTGAGTAACCGAAGGATGTGTTTTACTGTCTTTTAAAGAAAGCAGACATTTAAAAAAAAAAAAAAATCTTGCAGAACCCCTTTAAGTTTCAGGAAATAAAGAAAATTACAGCTGTAAACGTTTTGACACATTTAATATAAACCACAGACCTCAGTCTATTACAGTAAAGAGAAACCCACACAGCGGCCGCTACAGGAGCCCCAGGAATCCTCCCCGTACCTGAGACCCGCAGACCTGCTCGTCGCTCCGTCTCCCTCACGTGTTTGAGGAGAGGCGCTTCCTGATGACGTCAGACCACGTTCCTTCGATAGAGTGACGCGTGGGATCACATGACTAAGGAAGAGCGAAACGTGATTATGTGTTTCGGAATGTCCCGTCTCAGGAGCCATAGACTGGACGCTACTAGTCAGTTTGGTCTCCAGAAAAATGGCGGCACATGATAGGAACAGTTTGACCTCTAGGAGGGGGGGAGGGCTCATCGTGCGACTTCTCTGGGTGACGTGTCGTCGATTAACCTCCTGTGTGCCACATGAATTCATTTGCAGTCTGAGTTGTCCGATCGCCATTTCGCTTGTTTCCAGGCTAGTGCTGCTGGGACTTGTGGTTCATACAAATCGTCCAGTAAATGAGATTGTCTTTTCTGTATTCCCTTATGTCCTAACCAGTGGCACAAATGGGGTATTCTGCCCCTGTGAACTGGTTAGGACAGGTGGAACTGTTAATAAACTAAAACTAAACGAACACACGCCCTCCCTCCCCAATAAAGAGGGGCGTCGCCCCCAGGACCTTGTGTTTTTTTCTGTCCTCTGGCCAGCTAGGACGGGTGGTTCCCCCCTCATACGGTTTCCGGAGGGGTTGGTGGTTGTCTTTTCTTCTGTAAGCGGTGGGTAAAGCTCCTTCTCGCCGTTCTGGTCAGGACGCTCGGTTGCATCCTGACTGCCGAGGCCGGGGGGTGGTCTCCTATACCGGGCACTTACCTCTCCTGTAGTGCCTCGCTCGGCCGCGTCCGCGTGTTAAGCTGGGCGCTTCCATCTTGGGGAGATGGCGTCATGTTACGTCACTTCCCCCTTCCGCCTGACAAATAGTAGTTCGGGCTGTGTGTGTGTCCCCTTTTGGGCAGAGCCTGAGTTTTAGCGCCAGTTGGGCTATTTAAACCTCCCAGTTCGGCCTCCTAGAGCGCAGATTTAACTAAAATATGTTTCTTTGAGATACTGTTGCAGTTTGCTTGCAAATTCTTGCAAGTGCTGTTTCTTGCCGTTAGCAATTCTGACCTTGTTAGGATCTTCTGGGTAAAGATCCTGAGGGGTTTGGATAATTAGCTTTTTTCCTCCAAATTGCGGTTAATTCTGTTTTTATATTGCAGCCATGTCTTCTACCGGGACGGCGATCGGGTGCCCAGCAGAAAGAGTACGGGCAAAAGACGTCATCTGCAATGCCATGATTGCCAGATCGTGCTGGAAGACAGCTACGCGTTCTCCCGATGCCCGCCCTGTAGGGCCAAAGCACTTCCCCAGCAGGAACAGACGGTCCATGACGTGGTAGACTGGGTGAAGGGCTACATGGAAACGAACATAAGCCAGATGCACTCTTCCAAAGAAGAATTGAAGCATGCTTTGGCGTCCAAACGCCGACAACCTTCCTCTCCTCATCGGGCCATGGAGGTGTCGGGGGCTCAGGATGTGAGAGAGAGGGATCGGTCTCTTCCTCCTCTGAGGACGAAGATGGTTTTTCGTATCTTTTTCCTCCTGAGAAAGCCCAACGGCTGTTAAGATCCATCCGGTCGGGGGACCAGGACGTTGATCCAGGGGAAGCCTCATCCTCTGCCTCTAAGGGGCCCATGGCCTTCAAAGCAGATAGTTCCCTCTTGTCATTAATGAAGACAGAGTGGAAGAAACCAGAGAAGGGTCCCATACTGACCAAGAGATTGAAGCGGTTTTTCCTTTGAAGGAAGAGCAGATGTCATCCTGGGGGCCTGTCCTGAAGGTGGACATGGCCATTTCCAAATTGTCAAGGAGAACCTTAATTCCATCGGGCGACGGATCAAGCCTCCAAGATCCAATGGACCAGAAGGTGGATTGCGCCCTTAGGCAAGTTTATTCCTCGGCTTCTGCCACCGCCTCAGTCGCAATTGCGTCCTCGGAAGTGGCGAATTTTCTCAGAACGATGTTCGCTCAAGTACAGTCTGACCTGGACCAGGGGGTCTCTAGGGATGACATCCTGACCTCCTGTAGGCGGCCAGCTTAGCCATCAACTTCCTGTGTGACGCAGCTCCACAACAGTTAAAGTTGGCATCCAAATCCATGGCGCTTTCAACTGCGGGCACTACGTCCAAGCACTATGGCTTATGAACCCGGCAAGCTTTTTGGGGCAGAGCTGGACCAGATAATGGAGGGTCTGTCGGACAAGAAGGGCAAGTCCTTCCAAACAAAAAGTTATAGAGAGCTATGTTCTAGAATATCTTCAGAAAGGGGCTTTAGAAGAGGTCCCTCTCCAAGAGAGGGGAGCAGAAATCTATTCCCCAGTCTTTCTGGTACCCAAGAGTACCGGAGGGTGGAGGATGATGGATGATCATAGATTTGAGGTACTTCAATTGTTTCATCAAACAAAAGAAGTTCCGTATGGAAACTATCCAGTCAGTGACCAATCTTCTTTTGCCGGGGGATTTCTTGGCAACCTTGGACCTAAAGGATGCTTATCTCCTTATTCCCATCCATCCTGGGTCCAGAAGATTCTTAAGGATCGCAGTACAGATGTGGGGGGGGGGGGGGTCCTAAAACATTTCCAGTTTGTGGCCCTCCCGTTTGGGATTTCTTCAGCCCCACACACTTTCACCAAGGTGGTGGTGTCCGTGGTGGCCGCTCTAAGGCTTCAGAGTCTGAGCATAGTTCCCTACCTGAACGATTGGCTCCACAGAGCCCCTTCTCAAGCGATCCTGTCCCAACATATTCTACTGGCTGTTGCCTTTCTTCATCAGCTAGGATGGATAATCAACTGGGACAAGTCCCAACTTCTGCCAGCCACCTCGGTAAGGTTTGTGGTGGATTCTGTAAAGATAACTATTCATCGCACTCCCGAGAGAAGACAATCCGTCCAGGAGACAGCCCATTCTCTCTCAATGCCACGAGAGGTAACGATTCGTACATTGATGAAGATGTTGGGACTAATGTCTTCAACCGCACAGGCGGTGTCTTGGGCATTATGGCATCTGCGTCCGCTTCAGTCGGAGGTACTAGCCAAGTGGAATCACAGTCCAGTGGGGCTCAATGCTGTGCACTCCCTGTCTTACCATGCCCGATCCTCCCTGAGATGGTGGTCTCACCTCGAGGACAGCAAGTCCCTGATCCGGACCTCATGGATCATGCTTACTTCAGATGCATCCCTAGTAGGTTGGGGAGCTCATTTTATGGACAAGACAGTCCAAGGATCTTGGACTCCACAGGAGAAATCATTGTCATCAAATCTCCTGGAGATCAGAGCGATCAGATTAGCTCTTTTTCATTTTGCTCCCTTCATTCGAGGAAAGGCTGTGAAGGTACAGTCAGACAGCATGACCGCTGTACTGTACATCAACAAGCAGGGAGGCACGAGGTCACAAAGTCTCCTGAGAGAGATAGGGCCGATATTGGATTGGGCAGAACTGAACCTCACCCATTTATCAGCCATTCACATTCGAGGAGTTCACAATGTGATTGCGGATCGCCTGTGCAGAGGTCTTCCAACCGGAGAATGGTCACTTCATCCAGAGGTTTTCAAGGAGATAACGCTCAGGTGGGGCATGCCAGAGATCGATCTCATGGCAACGAGGTTCAACACCAAGGTGGAGAGGTATTGCTCCCTTTACAGGGAGGACAACCCGGTGGCAATAGATGCACTGTCAATCCTGTGGTGGTTCAGGCTGGCCTACATCTTCCCTCCAATTTCCTTGATACCAAGGGTCTTGATAATAATCAGGCAGGACCAAGCGCCAGTCATCGCCATCATTCCATACTGGCCAAAGAGAGCTTGGTTTACCCAACTCTTCCAGATGAGTCAGGGTCAATTTTGGAGGCTTCCCCCAGAGAGAGTACTGGTGTCGGGGGACACTCAGATCTCCTCAAATCTTCAAATGTTCAACCTGACAGCCTGGAGGTTGATCAGTCCCTTCCAAGGATAGAAGGGCTATCAGGGTCTGTCTTGAGAACCTTAGAGCACTCCAGATCGGAAGCTACTAACAAGTCCTACTCAAGAATTTGGAAAATGTTTTCGTCTTGGTGTTCTATGCATCAGCACACGTCTACTGAAGCTTCCATACTGGTCATTCTTCAGTTTTTGCAAGATGGTCTGGACAAGGGGTTGTCACCTTCTACCCTCAAAGTGCAGGTTTCAGCGATTTTAGCCTGTCTCAACAGGTCTATTACTCAAGAGCCGCTTATTAAGAGGTTCCTGAAGGGAGCTTTAAGATTAAAACCTACGGTAATTAGACCTGTCCCTGTTTGGGATTTAACGGTCGTGCTCAGGGGGTTATCATCTCCCCCCTTTGAGCCCCTAGAGGAGGTGGGATTCAGGTTCCTTACCTTGAAGATCACCTTGCTGTTGGCCATTGCCTCTGCAAAGCGAGTTGGGGAACTTCAGGCATTTTCCGCCTTTGAGCCATACACTAAGTTCCTGCAAGACCGAGTGCTACTGAGATTTTTGCCTACCTTTATTCCAAAGGTGCCTTCTTTTAACAACATTAACCAATGTGATTTCCCTTCCTATTTTGGCTCCACTCCCCTCCTCTGAGGAAAGAGGGCTTCACACCCTCGACATTTCAAGATGTCTTAGGATTTACCTGGAACGCTCCAAGGTATTTAGGAGAGATGAGAATCTCCTTATCCTCTTTTCCGGTACCCACAAGGGGAGGAAAGCCTCTAAACCCTCAGTCGGTGGATTTAGGAGGCAATTCGGGAGTCCTATATGTCTCAGGGTTCAGAGCCACCTGAGTTTGTAAGGGCCCACTCTACACGAGCAGTGGCTACTTCTTTTGCAGAGAGAAGCTCAATCCCATTGGATGTGATTTCCAAGTCGGCTTCTTGGAGTTCTCCCTCCACTTTCATCTCACACTATAGAGTGGATTCTAGAATAGATAGCTATTCCTCATTTGGCCAGACAATATTAGCTTCCGCCAGGCATGAGGACCCTCCCATGAGGGTTTCTTCTTGCTAAATCCCCATTCCCTTACGTCCTACCAGCAGCACAGATGGGGGGGTAAACTGCCCCCCGTGGACTGGTAGGACCGGCGGAATGTTTAATGAGCCCAAAGAATAAACCAATAAAAGAACTCCAGCTCCCTTAAAGGGAGGGGTTCATCCCCCAGCCCACCGTGTTTTTTTCTGTCCTTTGGACAGGTGGACTGGCGAGTTTTACTCTCTCCTTGTTGAGAATTGGGGACGTTTTTTGACTCTTAGAGCCATGAGTGTTCCCCTTTTTTTCCAGTTGTTAGTGCGCTTATATTTGCGCCTCATTTTCTGCAAGTGGATTAGTTCTACTTGCCTCGGTCTCCCCCTGTGAGTCGGCAGCGCTCCGCTGCATGGCTGGTATGGGCGCCGCCATGACCGGAAGTGACGCGGGCCTAGCCGCGGCGTCACTTCCGGTCCCTCGGCCGGCCGTTCGGTCCTGACTGCAGAAATTCAGGATAAAGTACCGGCCGGTTTTTTTCTTTCTCCAGGGGGGATGGAGGTGTGGTGGTGATCACCACTTATTCATTAACCTTCTCTTTTAGGGAAGGCTACAGCTGATGAATGGCAGTATCGTTAGGGGGAGGATTATTTTAACAAAGACCACTCCCCTGGGCGGAGCTACTCTATTTAAGCTCCCTGCTTCCATTCAGTCGGTCTCTGGCTGCGCTGCTCTTACAAGCAAGCTCCAGAGTCTCCTGCATTTCTGTGATATTTCTCTATCCAGACGGGATTTTTTTGCCTTTCAGAGCTTATTACTGACTCCTCTGGTTCGTGCTCCTAAAAATCATGGAGGGTTTTTCCCTTATTTCTTTTAGGATGTTTTGATTTTTTAATTGTTTTCCCTTTCTATTTTCAGCTATGGCCTCTCCCCAAGAGCCCAATCAGCTACGGAAAACAGCTACCAAGAGGAAACACCTGGCTTGCTATGACTGCAATACGCCTCTTGATGAGAGCTGCCCTTTCTCCAGGTGTGACAGTTGTCGTTCCACCACTGCTACTGAGCCTTCGATGCAGGACATGTACCAGTGGGCCAAAACTTATGTTGACGATTCCATTCAAGGGGTCGTACGTCTCCTTAATGAGAGGCTACCTGTTCCCTCCCAAGCTCCTATGGAGGTGAGCGGGGGCCCCGATAGGCCTTTACCCCTTTCTGTGGGGTCATCTTCTTCTGAGGAAGAAGAATCGACTTCTGGCTTTTTTCCACCGGAAAAGACTCAGAAGCTTCTGAGGTCCATCAGGTCGGGGGACCATGATGTTGACGTAGGGGAGTCTTCCGATCCCGCCTACCGGACCCAGCGGGTCTTTAGGGCAGATGAGACCCTTCTCTCTGTGATGCGCACAGAGTGGAAAAAGCCGGAAAAAGGCCCAGTCCTTACCAGGAAATTCAAACAAATGTTCCCAATGGCTAAACCCTTAGTGGAATCGTGGGGTTCCATTCCTAAGGTGGACATGGCAATTGCCAAGTTGTCCAGGCGCACTCTGGTTCCTGCAGACGATGGGTCTAGCCTGCAGGACCCTCTAGATAGAAGGACAGAGTGCACCCTTAGACGAGGTTACTCGGCTGCCGCCGCTTCCGCCTCGACTTCCATTGCTGCCACAGAGATCTCGTCCTTCCTCAGAGCCAGGTTGAATCAGATCCAGACGGATGTCGACCAGAGTGTCTCTCGCGATGATATCCTCGCTGCCTTCAAGTCCGTCAATTTGGCCATGGACTTCCTATGTGACACAGCCCAACTTCAGTTAAAGTTGGCAGCCAAAACAATGGCTTTAGTATCTGCCGCTAGGAGACCTCTGTGGCTGAAACCTTGGAACGCAGATAATGCGTCCAAGTATAACCTCTGTGGGCTCCCCTTTGAACCTGGCCGTCTATTCGGATCTGAATTAGACACCATTATGGAGGGTCTTTCAGATAAAAAGGGGAAGAGTCTCCCCCAACAATCCTTTCGAGGCAGGGGTAGACAAGCCCGCGGGGGCCGGCCAGGACAGCAGGTTGGACGCAGAGATTGGGGGGGGCCGCCTAGAAAATTTTCTAGGCGCTCCCGTAAACCCACCAGGGAGGCAAAACAAACCTCCTGACTATGGGCCTCTCTGAGGCTCTTGGATAAGCCCTGCTATCCCTGTCGTTACACTTCTGGTTTTTCCCGTACCCCTTCTCCACCTCCCTCTAAGGGGGCGTCTTTTATCCAGACTCTTATGGGCCCAAGAAATCCCGCATCCTTGGGTCCAAAATATCGTTGCCATAGGCAATCTAATAGACCTTGTTTTTCTCCCCCCAGGAAGACTCATTGCTACTCGCAGTTTTTTGCCGGCCAGACAAAGAATCTTGGAGGTCTATGTTCAAGACTACCTTTCCAAGGGAACCCTGGAGGAGGTACCGGCAGGGGAGAAGGGTCTAGGGATTTATTCTCCAGTATACCTGGTTCCCAAGAAGACGGGAGATCTTCGGACGATCATAGATTGAATACTTCTCAATCCCTTTTTAAGGAGGACCAGATTCCACACGGAAACTATAAGGTCGGTCAGCCACCTCCTCAGCTCTGGGGAGGTGATGGCCATTCTGGACCTCAAGGCTGGGAAATTTTTCACGATCACGGTCCAGATACTAGGAGTAGGCAGACATCTCCAGTTTGCCGCCCCTCCCTTCGGAATCTCGTCTGCCCCCCTGACCTTCACCAAGGTCATAGTATCGGTAGTGGCAGCATTGAGACTCCAAGATCTGACCATTGTCCCTTACTTGGACATCTGGCCTCTACTTTCCCATCTTCTTCATGTCGCATTTTTTCTTCTGCTCCACCTAGGTTGGATTGTCAACTGGCTGAAGTCGAACGTGAGCCCTTCGACTTCTATCCGTCATCTAGGATTCTTAGTCGACTCTCTGGAGATGTCCCTCCAGTTGACACCAGAAAGAAGAATGCGGATACAGGACCTAGTAAGGGTCCCTTATGTACCACAACGAGTCTCCATATGGACCCTCATGAAGATGGTGGGGCTCGTGTCAGCGACTGTGGATGCAGTCCCTTGAGCTTTATAGCACCTCCGGCCCCTTTAGTCGGAGGTCTTAAACAAACGGAACGGCAGCCCCCTGGGGCTAGATTCCCTGTGCCCCCTATTCAACCAGTCCCAACTTTCCCCCACAGGGTGGTTTTATCTACCACAGGGGAAGTCTATGACCCAACCAGCTTGGCTCATATTGACCATGGACGCGTCCCTAGTAGGCTGGGACGCTCATATAGACGGGTCCCCAGTTCGGGGATCCTGGTCTCCTCAGGAGTGGCATCTTTTTTCAAATCTCCACGAGATGTGTGCTATCCGGCTAGCCCTCCTTCACTTCGCCCCTCAGATTCGGGGCAAAGCAGTGAAAGTCCCGTTAGACAACAGGACTGTCGTGCTTTATATAGACAAGCAGGGAGGCACAAGATTCTTACCCCTTCCGTCTGTGATCGGGGTAATTCTGCGGTGGCCAGAGCTGAACTTATCCCATCTATCCGCCACTCACATCTGAGGCTCCTTCAACGTCATCACGCACCGCCTAAATTGCGGCCTATCGACCATGGAATGGTCACTACATCCGGAGATCTTCAAATAGTTAGTCCTCAGATGGGGGATGCCATAGGAGTATCTCATGGCAACCGAGTTCAACGCCAAGGTACAGAGGCTTTGTTCCCTAGACAGGGAGGACAACCCCCTGGCGATAGGCGCTCTGACAACACCGTGGAGGTTCAGGCTGGCGTACATCTTCCCTCCCCTTTCCATGATTCCGAGGGTATTGATGAAAATCCGTCAGGATCAGGCCTCGGTAATAGCCATCATACCATTTTGGCCCAAGAGATCCTGGTTTTCCCAGCTCATTCAGATGAGTCGGGGACAATATTGGAGACTCCCCCCGGAGCAGACCCTGGTGTCATGGGACACGCATCTCTGCCCAGATCTGCACAGACTCAACCTGACAGCCTGGAGGTTGATCAGTCCCTTCCCAGAGTGGATGGGCTCTCTGAGTCGGTCCTGAGAACTTTATCGCATTCCAGAGCAGAGTCTACTAAAAAGGCCTACTCCCGGATCATGAGGATCTTCACCTCTTGGTGTAGCTCCAACCAGGTGGCGTTTGCAGATCCGCCCCTCGCAGCGATCTTACAGTTCCTTCAGGATGGGATGGACAGAGGTCTCGCCCCATCTACCCTAAAGGTCCAAGTGTTTGCCATCTCGGCCTGTCTTAACAGACCATATTCTCGGGACCCTCTCATCAAGCGCTTCCTTAAAGGAGCGGAAAGATTGAAGCCTACAATACTGAAACCCGTCCCTCAATGGGATTTGTCAGTTGTTCTCAGGGGGCTAGCATCCCCCCCCCTTTGAACCCTTGGAGGAGGCAAGTTTTAAATTTTTAACACTTAAGATGGTCTTTCTTCTGGCCATAACTTCGGCCAAAAGAATTTCGGAGCTACAAGCTTTCTCCGCGTTATACCCATATACCATGTTTCTACAGGATAGGGTCCTTTTAAAATTTCTACCTTACTTTAGACCTAAGGTTTCAACCTTTCAGAATATTAATCAGGTAGTCTCTCTACCTGTATTACTCTCTGCCTCCTCCTCTGATGTCCCAGTGCGACATCCACTGGATATATCTAGATGCCTTCAGATCTATGTGGATAGATCCAAAGAATTCAGGTTGGATGAAAATCTCTTTATCCTGTTTGCCGGTAAGTCTAAAGGCCGTAAGGCGTCTAAAACGACTATTAGTCGCTGGGTCAAGGAAGCTATCAGGGAAGCTTTCACCTCTCAATCCTTAGATCCTCCGGAGTTTGTGAGGGCCCATTCTACAAGGGCCGTAGCTACCTCTGTTGCGGAGAGAAGTCTTCTCCCCCTAGAGTTGATCTGTAAGGCAGCTTCCTGGAGCTCTGAATCAACCTTCATCTCCCATTATAGGATTGATGCTAGGGTATCAGAGTTTTCGGCCTTTGGGCAGACAGTTCTTGCTTCTGCCGAGCATGAGGACCCTCCCTAGGGGATTCTTCTTGCTATCTCCCCATCTGTGCTGCTGGTAGGACGTAAGGGAATCGTTAATTTCTAACGATAATTTGTTTTCCCTTAGTCCTAACAGCAGCACACAAATTTCCCGCCCTAAAGCATTTTTTTCTTGTGATATACACGGTGGGCTGGGGGATGAACCCCTCCCTTTAAGGGAGCTGGAGTTCTTTTATTGGTTTATTCTTTGGGCTCATTAAACATTCCGCCGGTCCTACCAGTCCACGGGGGGCAGTTTACCCCCCCATCTGTGCTGCTGTTAGGACTAAGGGAAAACAAATTATCGTTAGAAATTAACGATTTGTGCCACTGCTTTCTAACGATAATTTGTTTTCCCATAGTCCTAACAGTGGCACACAAATATCCCCCCCTTAGTTATACTTTAAAGCAGTTTTTTCTTTTCTACTTGTAACTACACAAGGTCCTTCTTTATTGGGGGAGGGAGGGCGTGTGTTTATTAAAACTTCCACCTGTCCTAACCAGTCCACAGGGGCAGAATACCCCATTTGTGCCACTGTTAGGACTATTGGAAAACAAATTATCGTTAGAAATTAACGATTCTGACCGCATAGAATGCACGATCTGTGTACTCTTAAGGGGTGATGTGCGATTTTTCTGGATTCCTGTGGAGGGTGATTGCAGAATTTGCGCCATTTAAGGGGCTGCGCTGAGATTTCTGTCGCACCATGTCCGCAGGGAGTCACATTACTGATTTCTGAAGTACTGATCCATAATATGACTCCCATATGGGTCCATACTGTGCCTACGCCTTCTTCCAAATTTATCGTATACGCTAATTGTGGCAAGTTCTGTCAGATGCTGTATGATGGCGGTATTCTCCTAGCATTGCACCTGTGGCAGCACACCCAGCGCCTACTGGTCTATAATACACAAACCTCCCAACGAGGGTCAACAGCAGCAGCGTTCGTACCACGCGGCACGGTTTTTCCTACTGTAAGCCACACCTCCAATTCCACCCAGTGTCCGTCTCTGCACGACCAATCCCCCCCCTTCCAGTCCCCTATGTGCCACCACCCAGTAGTCCCCCTACAGACACTGCTGCCCCTGTAGTGTTAGGCTACATTCACCTATAGCAGCCGTCGAAAAACACAGAACTTGTCCTATTTTTGGCAGTGAAATCAATGGGCTGTTGCTAGCGGTTCAGACAGGCGCGCAATCGTCTAACGGTGTAAAAGCGCCTTTGAATCGTTAAAATAAAAATGACCTCACGCACTTGGAAACACAAGGACAGTCGCTCCTCTCTCGCCGCAGAACGGGCGTGAGCACAGGGCGACCTCATCCTGCGGGTCCTTCTGCATCGAGAGAGGAGCTCCTGCTGGGAGCATTATTTATACTGGAGACACACTATGGGGGCTGGCCATGTGATGTCCTGGAGGCACTATGGTGGGCATTATGTATACTGTTAGGGCGCTGCGAGGGGTTGGGAGATATAAAAAAAAAAAAAGACAGACATTTTTGTTTTAAAGGGCCAGTGTCAGTTTTTAATGGCCGTCTGAATGTAGCCTAGACAGGTCACCAATATCTGGTGGGGGTCCAGCTCCTGCCACCCCCACCAACCAGCTGTTTGAACAGATCGCGCTGCATCCTCTTTCCTAGGCCAGTGCCGTCACGTTCATCGGACACATGACCTGGCCACAGCCCAGTCCTATTCTACTGAACGGTCCTGAGCTGTGATACCAAGCACAGCCACTATACAATGTACGGCGCTGTGCTTGGTGAGCTGCGAAGAGGCCACAGGGTTCACCGTAGCGCCAAGGCCTTTTCCAATAGATAAGTGGTGGGAGTCGGACCCCCACAGATCCGATATTGGTGGCCTATTCTGAGTACAGTACACTTAGAAAACACATAAAAAAAAACATTATAAATAAGATAGTACTCACCTAACCCCTTTCCCCTGTGAACAGAGCACATTATGCTGATTCCAACAGCAGGTGCAATACTGTGATGGGGGGGGGGGTGCACAGGCCGGAGGGTGACCTCCTGCTCCTCCTCATGGCATCACATTGCACCTGCGGGGTGCACAGGCTGGGGAATAGTGAAGCAGGGACCCGTTGGCGTGGATACAAGTGGATTTGCGTCAGCAGGATACTAACCACCAAAATCCGGGATAGCCCCACCGCCTGTGGCGCCATAGGGACGGTGCATGCGGCTTTGGCAAAACTCGCCCCTCATTCAATATACATTTGGTGGGTTTGTGAGAAACATTCCCGCCAGACCATGTACCTATAATCCTACACCGTGCTGCTGCCGACTAACGTTACACATTTCTTTTAAGTTTACATTTTTGAATACTATTGTACAAAAAAGCTGTGAGATCCCGTAGTCCGGTCTCCGGAAAAGCAACTCTTTTAAAGGTGGTTTTCCCAGAATGTCACCTCCGGCAGCCCCATACCCGGACTGTAGGAACAGTGCACTGCTCCCTCAGATGGGGGACCCCGGTGAGATCCTGCACCGATCCTGTGGGGGCAGCGGATAGTAGTAGCAGTGGCCAGTTGAGAGATGAGCGGATGCACACGAACGCATTTTCTTTCCAGATTTTCTTTTTGCAGACCAGATGCAGAACCATTCATTTCAATAGGTCCTCCAGCAAAAGAGAAAGTAAGTCCCTTTGCTGTTGACAGAAGTTGTCAGAACAAAAACTGTAGGTGGGAAAGTCCAGTTTAAGAAGGTCGAACAGTATAGCTCAGACTTGGAGGGGTCACAGAGAACGTTCTCAGAACTGGGGGGAATTGTGAAGGGATGGTTCACCAATAGGTGGCGAGTATAAATTAGCTCTAGATGACAGTCTAGCAGAAGAGGGAAATCCGCAGAATACACTGCTATGGAAGGAGGGAAACATGGCCGTCTAATGCCTGCAGTATCTACCCAGTAGTAACGTCAGACACTTTGTAGGCAGAGGGTAACCTTTAAATTAAACCAATACAACAGCTTATAAAAGAGGGTAACATGGCTGCCTGGTGCTCACAATAGCCACGTACGTTATACCAGTCAACATGCGCCGTCCGGCAGGGAATCTGTATAACACAATTACTCAACCTACAGAAGGGGGTAACATGGCGTCTGACACCCGCATCACCGCAGAGCAGTACACAAGTGGGCTCCATGCCTGGCCCCATCAGTGCTGCCCTCTAGTGATGGTGGGCCTCCCGCCCGGCACGGTCATGAACCGCAGCATCTCCTATCCCACTAGAAGACAATGGGGGGGAATAGGTTTCTGAGACAGGTTGATGATTGCACTTGTATGACCGCACGTAATAAACCATGCTCAAATGCTGACCGCACCGACCCTACAGCTGGTCAGTAGTGTTGAGTGAACTTGTGTTTTAAGTTCTGCGTCCAAAGTTCGGGTTATCGAAGAATCCTGTTATGGATTCCACTACCACGAATCATAACTGGATTCTTCAATAACCTGAACCCAAACTTTGGACGCCGAACTTAAACCACAAGTTCGCTCAACACTACTGACCAGATACGTTTGACATTTTCCCACACGCGTCACTATTTGAAGTTATCCAGAATAATAAAGAACCACAAAAATTCACAACAGTTCAAACCGCAGCCCATGTCTGCTCGCAGGCAGCGTAACGGCAGGATTATACATGTGGTGGGCCGCATGCGTTCCCTAACTGCAGCATGACCACCCCCTAAGACTATTGATCGGAGAGAGGAGTGGAAGCCGCTCCACCCAATTCATTAGAAACACGAAGACTGCACTTCGGTTATGCCGGCCATACACACGAAGTAGAGGCCGGCCGTAATGGGCGACACTCGTGGCGATGGACCTCAGGATATTCTCGTCTGCCGAAACCACGAGCGACCATGCTGCAGGTTTATGGCAGGATCGTCTGAATTCGCCGATCATTTCAAGGATCAGCTACCCCAGCCCCCATAGGCCAGTTTAATTTGGCACTTTGCTGGTAGGATTGTTTGTATGAATGAAACGTGTAAGGCCAGCTGTGGAGTGGTGGCCTAGTAGACTACGGAGAGGGCGCAGTAAATCTCTGCTCCATGGGCATAGGGTAAAGAAAAATAATAAAGCTCAGTCAACTGCTCTCGGGCATGTGATCACAGAGAGCCCGGGCAAACCGAGGAGACATGGCATGGCCCACAGGAGGAAAAAGGACCCCAAAACGCTGGAGCCGGAAGACCAGGAGAAAGGGACTGCAGATGGAAGGAAAGATGAACAAGCTGGTGGATTGTCTGGGGCGAGGAGCAGGTTGAAAGCTGGGTGCCCCGTGGTCTGGTGGGTGACCAGTTACCCCATACCTTTTTGATGTCCTGTTTGAATCCCAAATTCCCACCACAATCCTGCGTCAGAGAAAAGCGTCCACCCCTCCAGGTGGAGCTCCTGTGATGAATCTCGGCGGGTCTATAGGGCGCCACCTACAGGATTAGTGAATCTGCCCCGCAGTGTACAGGGCTCGGCTATGTACGGACCCAAGGCTGGCAGAGAGGTCCATAGCACTCCACCTACTGGACATCTAATGTCATACACAAGCACAATGTCTCCTGTCCAATTTGTATAGAATCTAATAGAAAACTGAGGCGTATATCAGACTCCATACATACAGAGGGATTTCTCTGCTAGAAATTTTACTTTGAGGGAACAAGGCGTCCACACACAAGCCTGTCCGCAGCTTCCAGCCCATTCAGACGAGCCGAACACTTCCATACTGAGTTATATTCAGGGTGAAATGCCGCAGCTACAAACCCCATTTACTTCCTAAGCAGTGACTGAATAAGTTCCTATTCAGCCCCAATTAACCTGCAGGTAGAGTTCCTACTTTACTAAAGGACATGGACACCTTGCATCATGTCATATTTTAGATGCATTGAGAATCTCCTATTGTTTTCTTGCACACAGCTCCTATGCAGATTTGTGTGCCCAAGGTAGCCGACTGCCAACGAACCCTGGTCAGGGCCAATATGAAGAAAACCCTCAGTGCACGGTATTTAACATGGAGTTTCTGCCCGTTTTGGAACACTTCACATGAGGTCACCTAGAAAGGCACCATGTACCATACATTAACCTGCATTATAGTCCTGAAAGCTGCACCTAGACTCCCAGAAAGCTGGGTGGTAAGTACTGCCATCACCCTGCTTTCCTTCAGCAGTTTTATAGGACTGCTTTATTGCCATGGACTGCGCTTGGCATTTAACCATTCACCTCCATGGGGTGGAGATGCAACACCAGACTGAGCCCATAGATGCAAGCCAATACAGATAAGGCTTATAAAGGGGGTTTTCCAGGAGTTCAGTAGTGATGGCCTGAGGAGAAGTCATCAATATCAGATCACCCGACACCCCCACCGAGCACAGCCTCCTGTAAGCATACTAAAGAGCGCCATACATTGTATAGTGGTTGTGCTTGGAATTGCAGCCCAGACACATTCACTTGAATGGGACTGCGCTTTACGTAGGCCATGTGACCAATGAAGGCGACATCACTAGCCTAGGAAGAGGCCGCCGTACTCACTAGATGAAAGGACATCAAATTTTAAGCTCCGGGAAAACCCCTTTAATTTCCGCAGCCTCAGTTTCCCCATATATAAAGGGGTTGTACAAGATTTAACCCACACATGGCACCTTTCAAGTTCCACAAGTACAACCCGACTGACCAGGTTTACAAGCGACATTTTGATTTTCAGAGGAGAGGCTTTTCCATCAAGATTGTCCCCCGGCTTCACTCGTTTAGTTCAGCCAAAAAAAAAAAACAGCACTCAGTGCAAAATGGCTGAACTTCCATTTCACCAAATGTATGGTTTGTGTGTTGACTGCCGGGGTCCCTGTCCCCCTCCCACCATACAGAACTCAGAAAGGAAGCGCTCTCAATAGTGTTTTGTGTTTTATTATACGACAACGCGTTCTGTATTAAAAAGGATGGAGGTAGGGTGTCTGTCCTGGGTGACACCCCTCCTGCCCTCCTCGGGCAGCATGAGGGGATTGGAGCAAATAAAATTAAAGACAAAACAAAAACAAAAGTATTTCCTTCTCAAGCCAGGATGCCATTTGCTCCTGTGCACAGGGCGAGTTTCTGGCCTTTGGTGCAACCCTGAACCCCTGGATGAAGGGGTGGACCCCATTTTTTTGAAGCAGCAGCACCATTTGATCTTCCTTCAGGCTAGTGCGGTCACAGTGACGCCTTGCAGGATCAGGATTCCTGTGACCCCCCCTAAATAATAGTTCCTGGGGTGGGGTTCAGCTCTGCTGAGTCTTCTCCCTGGATGTCGATTTGGTGAACAGGTCCGGTGCTCTTTCCCGGCTTATCTGCTCTCAGTTGGGAATGTATGGGGTGGGTGGACGCCTTTTCCTCCTGACCAGAGGAGGGGGATTGTTATTGCTGAGCCATCTGCTGTAGAGCAAGAGAAAGGCTTGTATTAGAGAAATGCGCTCTGGGAAGAACGGCAGCAAGTATTCCAAGTGTACATAGTACATGCTGCAACAGACTTACCTGCTGGGGTTGAGGTTCACCGCTCCTGCTTGCCAATCGGCTCAAGATGTTGCGTTCTGACATCTGTAACCTAACAGCCACAGGAGGAATTCGAGCGATGGTGGCTGGAAGTCGGGTGACATCTGCTTTCATATCACTCAATAGTTCTTCCAACTGTTTAAGTACTATGAAGGGGATAGAACAACATACAGAGACATGTAATAAAGCTGCACACACAGAAACATCCAATTATGAACCGACAATCACCTGTCAGCCTCTAAAGTATTATTCACAGGAACTAGTCAAATGTGTGGAACGGGCGACAGGGCACCCATGTACAGAATAGGCTACTGGGGCACCCGTGCGCATGTACAAGGGATAGGCTATGGGTTGGGCTGAAACGATAACTCGACTAATGTAATTTGACACAAAAAATATATAAATCTTTGATGCAACTTTTTTTTGCATCTAAGATTCGCTTGTGTCACATGAACATGGAGCAGGAGTGAAGAGCTTGCCATTTACTCCCGCTCCGTGGTCTCCCGCTGGCCCGCAACACTCACTTTCCAGCAGGAGGCTCCGGAAACTCCACAGCACATCCATGGTCCCGCGCTGCACTGACCTCCTGACATACGCACGCCGTGACTTGGCGCGCGGTGTGACATCAGACGCAGAGCAGCGCGGAACGATGGAGTGTCGGGGCGCCCCTGCTGGAAAGGTGTGACTAAGGCCAGGCGCCTGAAGTGCACAGCATCATAGCAACCAATGATGCTGTGCACTCCGGGTGTCAGAAGGAGCAGGAAGGGAGATGCTGGCACAAGAGGGGGGTGGGAGGGAGAGCTGATGGCACTGGGGGAACTGAAGCAATCGGGCTGATCACACACGGGGGGGGGGGAGAAGAGTGTTGGGTCTGATGACTTTTTATAAAGGAGAACAGTCTTAATTAATTTTTTATTATTCGAATACTCTATTTTTTACGATCAATAGAATACTCGATTTCTAAAATGATCGTTTACTGCAGCCCTAGCTACGGGGCACCCGTGCTCTAGTGGAAGTAGTGTAGTTCTTACCTTTATGTAAAACAGCATTGGCTGGCTTGTTCCCTGCCATCGACTCTTTAGATAAGTGCTGGTGACTTTCGGCCAAACACTCCACCTCTGCAAATCGAGTATTCAGAGCCATGGACGGGTGTGAGGGATCTTCAGACATGTTCAGATAAGCAGCTCGTCTCAGCTGCTCTTCTATGACAAGTGCCTGTTCTAGAAGCTATACAGAAAGGAGGAAAGGGGAAGGAAATCAGGGAATGGCATCTGCAAATTATTCAGTATGTGAGCAAAAAGGGACTGCCTAAGACACTTCCCTCCATAAAACAGCGCCATGTCCCTCCATTGGCAGTGCCAGGTATTGCAGCTGAACTTTGTTCACTTGTCCACAGGATAGGTCATCCATATCACATCAGTGGGATCCAAGTCCCGGCAGCCCCACTGATCAGCTGTGGGGCTCCCCAAACCTCTGGTGAGCACTTCAACCTCCTGGGTGCTCACACCCGTACATTGTATAGCAGCTGTGCTTGGTACTGCAGCTCAGCCCCTATTGATTTGAATGGGGTTGAGCTACACCCAGGCCATGTGACAATGTATGACAGGGATGGCCAACCTGAGGTTCTCCAGCTGTTGCAAAACCACAACTCCCAGCATGCCCAGACTGCCTACAGCAGGGCATGGTGGGAATTGTAGTTTTACAACAGCTGGAGAGCCACAGGTTGGCCATGCCTGATGTATGACAACACCACATGGCTTAGAAGCCAGGTGCTCCATGACAGCTGGTGCCTTTGCAAACAGCCGATTGGCAGCGGTTAGACCCCCACCGATCTGATATTGAGGACATAATTCTCGGATAACCCTTTTAACCATTTCTTCTTATAACATCATCATTCTCCACCTATTCGACTAGGAGGAAAATTAGGGAATAATAATAAAGAAATGACGCAGCACTAACTTTGAACCGTCGGGCCAGAAACTTGTTTTTGATCTCCAGGAAGTTGCCTCTGTTCACTTCTCCTTTGAATGGTTCGTTGAGGATGGCATACCGCACATCATTCTGAATGTCCTGCCAGCGTGCATAGCCATGGCTGAGAGAGGATGCTGAGGAAAAGGCCTCTTATACAAGAACATTACATATAACAACTCTTCATGCAAAGCTATAAAATGTAGTAAGCCCCCCCCCCCCCCCCCCCCCAAACTAATTTCCTTGTCATTGGTCCACAAAACCAGGCCAAGTAAAGAGTTTATCTGCACTAACACTGCAGTTTCTTTTCACTCAAAGGATACTTTATAATGCCAGACAGCAGCCAATAGTCGTGTCTCCGGTGCCAGATCTCGTAAGTCTTCTTGGTAACGGTTGCTGCTCGCTCTTCGTTCTGCCATAATGAGTGTAGTTCTGTGGTACATTAAAACACACTTAAAACCGCTGCAAAAAACTCACAGCCAAAATCACCACTCCACATTAATTTCACTTAAACCAAAAGAACGCAGACCCTTCCGGCGTTACCTGTGAAGCCTCCATCTGCAATGTTAAACATGAACCTCTGCTTGGTGGCTGCAGCCTTTTTCTTTATCTCCTCTGTGGACTCTTTGGGGGTCTCTCCATTGTGTAATGTTACAGGCTGGACATCATCTAGAAAAGAAGGAAGAATTGGGGTGTTGAGACATTCATCAAGAGCTCGGCAACTCAAACTTTGTAGCACTACTGATTAATTTTAACCATTGAGTGACAACAGTCCACAGGATAGAGCAAGATGCACTCCTTTGACTGAAGCTATAGCTTGACCGTTAAACTCAATAGCACTATAAAAAGCCTCCGTGTAGCCCTATACTACGAGTGCCAAGCCGCAGCTCAGACAAACTGTGGCAACAGCATGCAACACTGGTTGCCATTATTGCACAGGTGAAGCACATAAAAACCATGAGCGTCACAGAGAAACCACAGCAAATAGTGATTAACTATGCATCGTTACCACGGTTCGGCCACGAGGCGTACGGGTACACTAAGCCATATTAACCTTTCTTATCATCCACAGCAATAACATCATCATTGGCTTTCTCTGGTTCTGGTTTTGCCTCCGTCTCCATGGGCTCCGCAGCAGGAGGCTTCTCTTTGTTTTCAGGCTCCTCTGCCTTCACCTCTGTCTGAGTCGTCTCTGTCTGAGCTGGAGTTTCTGCTGCTGGTTGTGCGCTCTGAGGGTGGGGGGTGACAAGTACAATTTACCATTAAAATCACAGAGTTTAGAAAAATTTACACATTGTAGTTTACAAAAAAAGACCAGTTTTATGGGACAGATTTAAACACTATATAACTATGCATAAATGCAGCCGACTGACACTCACCTTATTATTTTCCTCGGGTGGTTTTGATTCTGGTTGTGCGTTTTCCTCTTTCACACCCGCCTCCTCAGTTTTGACACCCTCCTCTGCAGATGACATAGAAAATAGTAGATTAACAGACAAAAAAAATAAATAAATATATGAAAGACAGCCCACCAAAACTGCAAGTGTCCCGTCGAGCCTTTAAGGGAGTGCGCCTTTCTGTGTGCATCCCTCCTAAACAGACAGGGTTAATGTACGTCCAGCCATGGGCCCCCATATCACGGATAGGACATAAGGAGCTTTGTTATGAGGCCAGACAAGTGAACAGTTTAAAGGGCAACACCGTTTTATAGACCTTCCCTACATGTCATGCTGACATATCACAATTTGTGTGGAGACCCCCACCTATAGCTATAAGGAAGGAGGCCGAAGCACCGAGCGCTGCGCCCATTTGGCTTTTATCGACGAGCAGAGCATGCGGCGTACGGTATGTTTGACCGCATGGTCGCCACTCTGAGCAGGGCCGATTAAAGCCAAAACAGCAGTGCTCACGTGAAAACTCAAATGTCATACCATTTGTTACAGCTGGGGCGGGCGTATTAGGCTGCGTGTCCCCTGGCGTGGATGGGGTGGGAGTTTTAGGAGACGGAGAGTCGACTGGAGAGATCTTCTTGTTCTCTTCTTGCTCAGCAAGCTCTGGCATACTCCAGCGCCCATTGACATGCTCAAACTCTTGAACCTGATGCAAAAAATTTACATGTTTTATAGCAAAATGGTATCTGACAAATTCAGACAGTTCCTACAATTGTAACCATTTCTTCATACCAATGGCTGAATGCTACTGAAAACAATGGTATTGTCCTTCACACCATCGATATAGAACAGCATGAAGAATCTCACCTTCTTGCGAATGAGAGACATAACTCCAATTCTTGTTAGCACATGCTGGCGAGAGAGACCTTCCCTCGGAACGCCATCTGCAAAGGTCTCTGCTCCATCTGCACCCGGTTCACAGAGATGACGCATAAACAATGACACGTACGCTCTGAAAATGTAAGGAAAAATTTATATGATCAATCAGTAAGCTTTTTTTTTTTATTACAATTTAAGAAAGTTGATTGGGAAATCCTACTTAAATTCCTTCTCAGATTTTCCACGTAGATCTCTGACAAGCCATTGGGTGGTGAATGCGTCCTGTGGTGGCATGCCGTAACGCATAATGGCATTGAGGAAAGCCTTTCGTTGACGGGCATTGAAACCCAACACCTGGGAACAGAAGCTCAAATTACACTGGTGCACTGCAAGACTTATCTTAGTGTTCAATTAGATTTAAAATGTAAAAAAATAAATAAAGCATGTTTCTATGGTAACAGACTAGCAACTCCATATAGTAGGATCTTGCGATCAATCATCTGCTTTTCCATCCTTTTTTCCTAACCTACCAAATACAGGAGCAGTACATTTCAGCGACAAATCTGCCATGTGAGAATTAACCCTTAGATGGACACCTTATCTGAACTACCATGGGTGTAAAAAAAAAAAAAAAAGTTTTACTAGATTTTCCAAGATGCCAAATTGCCAATCCCGCTACTAGTAAAGGCTTTTTCAGACAAACGTGTCCTGTGCGGAAATCACGCTCCGTGTGCGAGCACAATTCCCAGTTATGATCACTGCTCGTTTCTCAGGAGCGCAGGGCATTATACTAATTTATAATGCTGTGTGTCTCTGCATAACCTGTATCTACTGAATTATACTGACAGCATTATGTCAGTTTAATTCTGAAATAGTAAGGTCATGGAGACAATCAGTATAATGCCCTGAGCTCCTGAGAAACAAGCAGTGACCATAACAAGGAATCAGGGCGTCACACGGAGCGCGATTTTCACGCAAAAACAGGCCATGCACAACAACTGTCAAGAGTTAATTGTCAAGAATATCTTCACCAGTGCAAACAAGATTCCAGCACCCAACACATTACATACACTTCTTACCTCAATGTTGCCTCCCACACGAGCCAGCAGAGGCGGTAAAGGTTTATCTTTATCATTCCTCAAGCCTTTCCTGTTGGGTCGACGGGCTGCTGTAAAATACAGATCAACCGTTTATATCGGAAACCATGTATTACGGGTATTTGGGGAACCAGAATGTAGCCAGCTAAGAATGGATTACACACTTACCTTCTGATCGTTCATCAAAGTCTTCATCTCCTTCTTCAGAAGCCACAGAGTAATCAGACTGGTTATCGGACTGATCATCCTGCCAATCTGAGGACAAAAAGTGGATGCTCAGACTGTGGGAAAGCGATAAAATAATCATTGAACCAATGATGGCAAGGCGCTCACCTCTGTCCTCTTGGCTGCCGTCATTGTAGTTCACCTGTTTACGGATTCGCTTTCCTTTACCCAGATTACGAGCCAGGTCTTCCTGCTGTTGCTCATAATGGTGTCTGAGAAGTTTCTCCCAGTAATCTGGATCCACGCTCTCCTCCTGTTTGATAATTTCACGGACAACTTCCTCTTCATCCTAAAAACCCAAAAGACACCCGATTAGTCAATTACTAACAAAGATAGAAGTAAAGGTGTTAAGGTGAACGCGCATCGCTAGGATGTACCATCACTATGATTTGTGGGGTCCACCCTCTTGGATCCTCACCAGTCTTGAGAATAAAGGGGGATGGAGAGCTGGCGTAGCGCATATGCTTTCACGTTATATATACACACACACACACACGTGTAGACTTGCAGAAGACCATAAATAAACCATACATTAACTGTCCAGTCGAGCCTTTAAGGGAGTGCACAATGCTGTGTGCTGCCCTCCTAAACAGACTGATTTACTTTATGTCCAGCCATAATTCCACCTTGTACAGAGAAGGAGGAATCAAAACCATAGGCTGGACAATCTACAGACGCAGTCTACTGAATATATGACCCCAAATCAGTTCCTCACTACCACATTAAAAATAAAGTACACATTATACTCACAGCCATTTCTTCGTCGCGGACCACATACTGTGCCACTTTGAAGGAGCTCAGATATTCATTCATTCCCTGTATCTCCGTGTCTTCTTCAATCTCATCTTGGTTCCTATCCAACAATCGGGCTATGGCTTTGTCATCGTAGTGAATGACGCTCATGTCCTCGCCTTCCTTGTTTTCACCTGTGACGATAAAGCGTGTTAACAGTCGCACGGCAATGGCACGTAGGAGGCAAATTTGTTTCTGTGGAACCTGATCAATGCTCTACCTCCTTCTGTTGCTTCATCTTTAAAAAGTTCTTCGGTACCAAACTTCAGGATGTCATCCAGTTCCTGCTTTGACATTGAACCAGTCTTGGAGCCAAGACCTGGTCTTACGACCAAGTGAGTGAGCATCATCTTCTTCTTCGCGACCTGAGTAATCCTTTCCTCCACAGATGCTCTAGTTACAAATCGGTAAATCATGACCTTCTTATTCTGTCCAATACGATGGGCTCTGCTAAAAGCCTATTGACCAAGTGAAAAAAATATATAAAATTCAGGGATGCAACGAAAAAACAGACAGGAAAAAACACTGATAATGTTCAGCAGCTTCTTACCTGAATATCATTATGAGGATTCCAGTCGGAGTCATAGATGACCACAGTGTCAGCTGTAGCAAGATTAATTCCCAAACCTCCAGCTCGAGTTGACAGAAGGAAACAGAACTGTTGAGCACCCGGCGCTAAAGTAGAGTGAACGGAGAAAAATCCCAACTCAATATAGGATTGAAATCTCCCATTACTGGAAAGTAAAATCTTGACACTTGTATCTGGGTTCATTCCAAGGACACAAAGCCTGCAGGTCATAATCCCTGGCCTGTGGTGGCTTCTGGGCATCATACAATTTACAATTTTGTTTTTGATTAATCAGACAGTTCTGGTTTTCAACTTGTGGACCAAATATGCTGAACTCTAGAACATACTATGGTGCAGGACTGGGCAGATCAACCGTTCTTCTAAATACATTGCTTAGTCTTAGATTCGGCTTTTAAATAGCAGCACTGACTGACCACAGCCCACATCTGTTAGATGCAGTGCGATTCTACAACACTAGCTCCCCTACTGGATACGGGAACCTAGGAGACAAAGCAGAACGGTCTGTGCATAGCTATGAGCAGCCTGCAGCATGGACCACAGCCAGTCCGTGCCGCTGTGTAGAAGCAGAATCTGCAATGTAATGCCTTATTCACACGTCAGTGATTTCCATCAGTGATTTTGAGCCAAAAGCAGGTGCAGCTCTAAACCCAGAACAGGTGCAGATCTTTCCCCTTATACCTTAAAGAGGTTCTGCACTTTCATTTAACTGATGATCTATCCGCAGCTTTCTCACAGTTTACCGCCGGCCCACTGACGTCACGACTAGTATCAACTAGCGTGGGCGGGGCTAAGCTCCATTAAAGTGAACAGAGCTTAGCCCTGCCCACGCTAGTTGATACTAGTCGTGACGTCAGTGGGCTGGCGGCCCGGCGGCAAACAGCGAGAAGGCAGCGGCGCTGTTGGAGCGCCGCTGCCTTCTCAAACTGATCGGCGGGGGTGCCGGGTGTCGGACCCTCGCCGATCAGAAGCTGATGATCTATCCAGAGAATAGATCATCAGTTAAATGAAAGTGCAGAACCCCTTTAAGTCTGTGGAGGCTCCAACCCTGGTTTGTGAGCAAAATCACTGATGGAAATCACTGACCAAACACCGATATGTGAATGAGGCGTCACATCTAGGAAATTTATTATTGTGCTCATCATTGCTCTACATTTCTTTCTATATAATTGTAGGTACACTAGCTACTGCCAGGCTTTCACAGTCACAGTCCACACAACCCAGGGACACGCACCGTTAAAACGATCAATGGCTTCTTGACGCATGTTTCCAGTGATGCCTCCATCTATTCTCTCATACTTATAGCCCTCATGTTCCATGAAGTCTTCCAGCAAATCCAACATCTTGGTCATCTGAACAGAGAAAATGGACATTGGTAGAGGTTTGCTTTTACAGCAATGTAACGCTCAGATTCATGATTACACTAACAATAACCAGATGGTCAAGAATGTGAATTATAACTTGTGGTGCACCGATGCAAGATGGCAGAGAGAACAAGCTTTAAAAAGAAAGACGCAGAGGCAGGTTACAGCACAAAAAAGACAAGAATTTAATTACTTTGAAAACTTTTCAGAAGCATCACCAACCTGGGAGAAAATGAGTACTCTGTGCCCATCATCCTTCAGTTTTCTCAACATCTTCTGCAGAAGAAACAACTTTCCAGCCCCCTTAATGAGGGCACTGCCGTCATACATTCCATTGGGCATCTTGGGAGCCTCCTGTAAGAGGACAAGCAAAAAAAAAAAAAAAAAAAAGTCTTAGTACTTGTCACCCTCCATATAGCATGCCATACACCGTCACCCTCTGCTCAGCATTTATTAGATATTATGAAATGCAAGCCATCTCCTCTTACCATAGCAGCCACAGGGAAGAGGTAAGGATGGTTGCAGCACTTTTTGAGGTCCATCACAACGTTGAGTAGAGATACTTGGTTACCTCCTCCTCGAGTATTAAGAGCCTCAAAATTTCTAGTGAGGATGAACTTATAATATTTTCTGAGAGGAAAAGAGCAGATGAGTATTAGTAACAGTCAGGATAAAGACAGAAAACAATAAGAGATCCCTCTGCCACAACTCACTTCTGCATGGGGCTGAGTTCAACACGAACAATGAGCTCCGTCTTAGAAGGCATGTTCTTGAAGACATCAGCCTTTAATCTTCTCAACATGTGAGGTCCCAACATGTCATGAAGCTTCTTGATTTGATCTTCCTTTGCGATATCTGCAAATTCTTCCAGGAAACCTTCCAGGTTACTGCATGGAGGCAACAAAGCAGAAATTAAAGTTTCTTTTCCATACTATTTAAGTGTAAGGCAAGTCTACTACTGTCCCAATACGTACTTAAACCGCTCGGGCGTTAAGAAGTTCAGTAAATGGAACAATTCTTCAAGGTTGTTCTGCAATGGGGTTCCCGTAAGTAGCAACTTGTGCTGAAGACTGTATCCATTAAGAACCCTGAAGAACTAATAGGACAAGAAGTGTTAGCCACGACCTAGTGCACAGCCTGAACGTTACTAACTGTTTAGACCATGGAAATGGCTCTCTTACCTTGGATTGGTTATTTTTCAGACGATGAGCTTCATCTACTACCAAACAGGCCCAATCTATGGAGCCCAGGACAGCCATATCAATGGTGATCAGCTCATATGAAGTAAGCAAAACATGGAACTTTACAGATGCTTCTTTCTATGGGGAGATAAACGGATAAGGCTCACATTTAGGAAAACCTGTTTCATGCCTCTAAAATGATAACCATGAAGGTTTAATTATGGGACAAACCTTCATGCGTGATGCTTTCTTGCCACCCCGTATAGCATTGTCCTCAAACGAGAACTCATTTTCTCGAATAACGGCTCGGCTGTCCTTGTCTCCAATGTATGTGACTACGTACATATCGGGTGCCCACATTTCAAACTCTCGTTCCCAGTTAATGATAGTGGAAAGAGGAGCACTGACCAAAAAGGGACCTTTTGAGTGACCCTAAAAACCAAAACCAAATAAAAATGAAATGTACAGAAAAAGGCAGGTAAATCAGAGGCTTTCTTGCAGAACATTATTCCCAGACACTTACCTCCTTATAGAGAGAGTACAAGAAGACTGCTGTCTGTACAGTCTTTCCCAGACCCATTTCATCTGCAAGGATGGTGTCTGTGCCTTGTGCCCATGAGAAACGCAGCCAATTCAAACCCTCCAACTGGTAAGGGTGAAGGGTACCTCCTGTACAATCCAAGTACTCTTGCTGACGATCATACTTCACTGTAGGCTGAGAGACGAGGGTTGTGAGCGTCGTTATAGAAAGGGGTGCACAACTTCAGAACTTGAGAAGAAAATATGATGCAACTTACATCGACTGTTGGAGTGTCTGGAGGTCTCTCTAGTCTTTTTGCTTTGAATTTCTTCACCTTCTTTCCAGGGCGGCCGTCATCTCCACACATAAGCTCTCTGTACAAAACATTAGATAAAACACCAATAGGGTCATTTATCAAACTGTTGTAAGGTAGAACTGGCTTAGTTTCCCATAGCAACCAATCAGATCCCACCTTTCATTTTTGACAGCTCCTTTGGAAAACAAAAAGGTGGAATCTGATTGGTTTGATTAATGACCCCACTAGTTTTAAGAGAGTGCTAGAAATTCTAGGAAGAAGCAGTTTGAGGGGTTGTCTCATCAGGACAACCCCATCCCATATGACCCTTTAGAGCAGAACTCTGTAGGAATGTACCTTACACAATCTCTTTAATACAAGTCGGGCAGCCATAAAACCTACCTGTGGTTCCAGTAGCCTTGTTTGTATGTGTCAAAATCCTGAACATCTGCATCTTCCATTTCCCAGGATGCCTGGTCATAAGCAAGGTCCCTCCACTTGATCAAGTAATGGACATTTCCCTTCTTGTCCACACTGAAAGAAACAGAAAAAGCATTCAGATAATACTGAATATGAAGAATGTCTGGAAGAAATTTGATAAAACCGATCATTTCCAGGAGGCCTCAGCAATAAGCATAGGTTATTGTGTAGGTAAGAGTCACCATTGGTGCCTAGTGCTGGAAATCTGCACATCCACTGCTTTGTGTATGAAAGACACGCAGACCCCAGTACTATGGACAGCAGACAAGAAAGCATACAGTAACATCACCTACAGATCGCTTTAAAATTACTACAAAGATGAACCCCCTTTATGACATCCCCACCTAACTTACCTGTGATTTAGGACTCTGTGAATCATCATCCATTCTGGTTTGATACCATAGCGATAAAATTTCTCCTCCATTTCTAAGTATTTTGGATCTTTGTTTTTCCTCTTGCGTCTTTTTTCCTCATCATCTAGCAAATAATCAATAGGGGGAGGTTCATCCATGTCGTTCTTTCTCTGGTAGTTCCTGAACATCACCTGGCAGTGCAATTCCAGCTGTAAGACAGAAGATAATAACCAGAAGTAAGCGCCAGACCCACATCAGATAGCCGATACCATCCGCATATACTTCTGCAGTAAGCAGTGTACCTGCAGCTCTGTCACCCAAGAACAGTGCAGATAAGACATTCCGTGCCACTTGACGAAAAACTCGCGCTCTGGACGCCCTTCCAAAGGTTTTGGTGGAAGAGCACCATGATTTGTGTTGGCTGGTTTCAGCACTGATGTAGGAGAAGGTGGCTGTCCCCATTTCCATGTCAATATTTTTTGGATTTTACCTTTAAGCGGGAGACACTATAAAAGAGAAAAGCAGGTTATTAGATCTATTAGCAAGCAGATCAGAAAAATGGGATGCATGGTTCTAAAAGTACTCACTGTACATCTAGGACACAACCACTCTCCGTTGGGTATTTCTGGAAGCGGTGGGTTCAGACAGTGAATATGGTAGGAAGAAGGACAGGCATCGCAACACAGCAGCTCTCCGCCATCCTTACAAACACGACAAAATTCCATGTGGTGATCTTCTTCCTCTGGGTCACCTACAGTCTCATCCAAATCATCATCAATCTCCGAGTTGTCCTCTTTAGCTTCCCATTGTACGCCTTCCTTTTCCTAGAATATTAAAATTGATGAAGAAAAAAAAAGCTATATACCGCTAATCAAGACACCAGACACTGCAGCATACACAGTCACACATTTGTTAAGCAATATCACTTACGCAGTGAGGACAACTCCATTTGCCCTCAGGTGCTTTGTCCATGTCTGGGTCCAAGCAAACCATGTGATAAGCTCGTGGGCATGTGTCACATAGGATGATCTCTCCTCCTTGCTGGCAAACCTCACAGTAGTCCTGGTGGTCTGTCTCATAACCATCGACAGCACCTACTGTCTCCTCATCTGCCAAGACCAGAGCTTAACATTTAAAAAGATCTTTTTAGCCACATCTGACCAGAGCCAAAGTCCATAAACTTTAATATTTACCCTTCTTTTTCTTCTTGTTGGCTCGGAGTTTCTTACGGCTTCGGCTGCTCTTGCTGGTTGATCCGTCGGATACAGACAGGCTGTTCATGCTGCCTTCGTCATAGTCCGAGTCCACATCAAGGTCCTCCTCCTCACTCTGAAGATATAAGATGTATGCAGTAGGAGTTAAATAAAATATGCTTTGACTGCAAACAGACCAAACCCCCAAATCCAATTTATACAGAACTTTACTCACAGAAGAGCGCTTGCGTTTTGAACCAAAACCCCCCAGCTTGATCTTCAGAGGGGCCACTTTCTTGGCTTTGGTTTTCTTATTTTCTGGTGGACGGACGATCTTTGGTTTCTTTCTGGCATTGGGTCCTGAAAAGTTAAAATAAAGAGGAATTTAAAAACCAGACACCCACCTATTCCCTGACATAATGCCAACCCTTTAGGATATATTCACACATTGAAGCAGACTTGTTGCAAAAATTCCTGAAACTTACAGATTCATCTCAATGGGGGGCTTGCAATACGCAGTTGCCTTACTTAGCCATGGCTCTCCGCTGGATCAGATGTGGTACTGGAGTGGTGGACCCCCCCTCCCTGTGATGTTATATGCCCTTATATAACATATGGAAAGGGGTTGTAGATATCAGAAAACTCTGCCTACAGCGCTTGTATGCCAATCCCTAAATCCCAATTGCCTTCCTACACTCCTGGGCAATGTTAGCAGAAAATATTCACCTTTTCCTTCCTTGGTTTTTGCTTTGCGCAGGGGAACCTCAGCTGGTGGTGGTGGTGGAGGTGGAAGAGGAGGAGGAGGAGGATTGGTCTCTGCAGAAGCAACCATGCTTTCAACCACAGCCACGGCAGCTGCGGCAGCAGCAGCAACGGATGCGCCAGAGCTGCCCTTCAATGGATTGTTGGTGCTGAACTCTCTCCACTTAGCTCCAAGAACCATCATCATCTTGGACACGGCAATTTTAGGGTTCTTGGCAGCTATAAGTGGCCTAAATGAAGGGAAAAAAATAGCCATAAATACACAAAAAAATAAGTGTTTTTTTATGTAAAAAACCCCACCCAAGAACTAAACAAATAAGTACATACCTGACGAATTGACTGAAGGCTTTATAATTGGTCAGTGTTCTATAATCATCCTCTGTGAACACGTGATCAATGTCCTCCATTCCCCAGTCCTCCAGGAGCTGCGCTGAAGACTTTGGTTCCTATTAACAGACAAAACTGAAATCCTAAGGTCTGTGTCATTTGCACCAGGTTGCAGTATATACCTCAAGTGGAATCTGCTTGCCCTGTATTCATTGGAGGTCGGTTGGCACCAGAAAAGGTGGCATTTAGCCTAGGTTGCCGACCAAGAGAGGTCACCTTGTTGTGGTGGATGGGCACAAATAACTGATCAAAATGTATTTGCTAAGAACCCCACGTTCTGTTACATAGTGAGCACAGCTTTAGATCATATATTTTGTGTATGCAGAGGGCTGTGGCATTGTGTTTGATTTTGTATTCTCAGCTATCATCTCTATCAATGTGCCAATTTTTCTTTTCGTGTTAGGCTTAGTTCACATCATGTTTTTGTCTTGCCCTACGTTTTATATATAGGTTGGGGGAATTGATGCAAAAGATCAGTACACTACACTTTCCCATGCCAGAACTCTATGGTGCCAGATGCCACTGTATGGCATCCATCTAACTCTAACATATACGTTTTTTGGATATGTTAAACGCAAGACAAAAAAAACGTGATGTGAACTCAGCCTTTAGCTGGAGTACGACCAATTAAAAAAAATAAAAAAAATGAAGATTTATATGTGAACAAACCATAGCAAAGCTAGATACATTTTTACTATTATACATATTACAAACCTTAGAATCATCGTCATCATCGTCTTCCTCTTCACGCTTTGCCTTGGATTTCTTTTCCTTCTTTTGTGCCAGCTTTTTCTTCTTCTTCTTCCCGGGAGTGTAATCACTGCCTTCACTGTCAGATCGAACAAGGCCTCCATCATCCTCTCCAAAATCATTGCCTTCCCCGGAGCTATCATCCAGGTCCTGGAAAGAGAAGCAATAAGTCTACACATCTGTATTAACGCCGGGGACATGTCCGGTTGTCCTGATGCCGGCCGTCTCAGGACTCATTGCCTGCCCACACATCATGGGTTAGATTACTGAGAAATGTGCAATCAGCCCCGTCCACTTCACCCACCTCCTTCTTCTGCCTCTTCCCTTTGGGAGTCTTGGATTCCCGTGGCTTTTTAGGCTTCTTTTTCTTTTTTACTTTAGGAGTTTCCACCTCGGAGAGATCTTCATCCAAGTCATCATCATCTGGAAAGGGATACAGTCATGTTTTTAATAATCCACATGTAAAAGGCAACTTTTTTTTTTTTTTACTGGGAAGGTTTCAGGTTATGGAGGAGTGATCTAGTAATGACAGAGCTGAAATAGTCTGGATAATAAAAGGATCACCTCGATGTAAGAAGGGGGGGGGGGGGGAGGGGTGAACAAGACAGGATGGGGGTGGGGTAAGGCAACACCATTAAGGTAGCATTATGCACACAGAATATATTCATGCACGGGCAGATAATCTGATCTGCAGCAGGACACTAGAAGGGGCATGTCCTCGGAGCTCTGCAGCCATTTTGTTCATGTGATTTAGTAGCCTGGGCTGCCTCGTCGACCTGGCAGGAATCACCAGTGCGGATGGCAGAGCTGCACGGTGCAATATCATCCCATTTGCAGGACACAAAGAGAATCCCTGCTGTGTACTGCCGGAGCGGAGGCCATATGTAACAGTATACGTGCACCACATACATACAGATCACTGCCTAAATATGGGCTACTCCTCGTAGAGAGATTAGGAGAATTAATCCCCCCGCAACCTGCAGACATCGCTGCTCGGGGCCATGCAGCTAAAGAGAGCGGCCATCATTACAGACGTGTATATGAAACATCAGAGTACAGGAGCAGAATTTCTAAGGCATGTAATATTACAAAGGTTACTCGAGACGTTTGGGGGTCCTATTCTCAGAACCCCCCCCCCCCACACACACACTGTCCTCAGCACGGCACCGGAGATAGGCTGACAACTTAGGCCCCATGCACATGGTCATGTTTTGAGATTTGCAAAACAGGGATCCCGGCTGTGAGCAGAGAAAAGTCCTTTTCTTGTCCGCAAAACAGACGAGAATAGCGGGGCCGCGGAATGGACATATGGACGCGGACAGCACATGGTGGGATGAATAGGTCAGCATCCGATCCACAATTTTTGCAGATTGGACCAAAACTACGGCTCTGTGCTTGAGTCTTCGCATTATGTATAAGAGACAATCCCAATGCCATCATTTGGGAGTGACTATAAAGACCGTGCCTGCCTAAGGCTCCGTTCACATCTGCGTTGGAGCCTCTGACTATATTTTGCCCCACTATTTCATCCAGTGAAATGCCAGAACTAGACAGACCCCATTATAAATCAGTGGGGTCTGTCAGACATGTACATCCTCATTCTGCTCTTACGATGGAACAGAAAACCGGGGGGGTACGATGCAGACGTGAGCGCGGCCTGACTGACCCACAGCGACAATTGCACATCTGCGGAAGGAGATGAAAAAAAAAAAAGCAGCGCTATATATACACCTTGTATTTTGCAGCGTCCTCACACATTACAGGTACAATACGTGTACACCGCAGAGCTCCTCCAACGTCACAAGGACGAGCACCTACGTTCATGGGGGCCGTGCTGGGCGACCACTTACATAACAGGCGCAGTCACGCTGCAATAGCTAGATAGTCCTAGTGACCAGATGCAGCAGTCCTAAGGCTGTGGGGATAGCAGAGCTGTATAACCCACGACGGGAATCCCTCCCCCGCTCATTTTCCAGTTATCAGTCATACCCAGGTATCTATGGAAGGGTTGCTGACCTACTCCATCTGAGCACGTTACTGTATGGGCGTACATACAGCCTCACACTAGGTATACGCATGACGTCAGGTCACACTGCAGCCTCCGTACACGAGCTGTATATGGAGCGGCCGTCACATGTGACAGCCCTTAGGTCACCGATCAGTTGCTGGGTAGGAGAACAAAAGCCCGGGAAAGGCAGGAATAGTAGCTGACATGGGGGAGGGGGGGCCGAGCATGGCATGAGGTAGGAGGAGGAGACAGCACGGACAGACACTGGAGAAAGGAGACGTGCGGCGGTTCCTTTAAGAGAAAAAGGGCCCAAGGCACACAGCAGGGGACGAGGCAGGGATCCAGGCCTGCGGCCCAGGTTCACTTATGGAGAAGTAAAAAAGCACATGCAGAGGGGAGGTGGGGGCTTCCCGTGTCTGACAGCCCCCCTCCCGCCCACACTGCACACGCAGCCCTGCAAGGGGAGGGGGGTGAGCTTTTGTTTCTTTAGGATAGGACAGTTAATGGCTGCTTTACTTTCTGACTTTGACAAGATGGCAGCACCCCAAACCTCCAGGCTGCAGCTGCACCTCAGACCTGCCAATGAATACGGGCACATCGGCTGTTACTGCATCAGTCGGTGTCACCTGAACCAGCAGGTCCCCAAACCATGAGATTAGAGGGGGTCTAACAGGAGAACGGGAAAACCGCCAACCTGGTGTTGGTATCAACACTGGGTACAGGCCCCGATACAATCACTGCATGTACGTAGGAGACCAGGATACAACCCCAGAGCCGCAGTGTAAAGCCCATCTCAGGACCAAGAAAGAGCGCGGCACAGAATGAGCACCGTCACAACCCTCAGATCCAAGTCCGAATACAGCCCAACACTGGACCACATTGGGGGTCAGTCTACGGAGTGGTAGGATACGACCAAGACAAAGTTTACGGAAGCTCCTCTCAGTCGGAGCCCCAGCGGTCAGACCACTGCGAATCACAAACATAAAGTAGCTATTATTGCACAACCCCTTTAAATGTGTAAAAGACGCCAGGGGAATTGCTGGGTGTGAATGGAGCTGGAATAAGGGGTGCGGGTGCAGCCTTCTCCTCCTGATGCAATGGCTGGAGGGCATCACATAGGAGACAGGACAGATCCCACCGCAAGATGAAGATCCAGCACCAGACGTGTAGGAGAATATTGGAGGAAACCATATAGGTTATAAAGCAGAAAACATGGACACGTGACTGCAGGAAGGCGCAGATCAGAAGCGGCAGGGACTGTGGGGCGTCACATAACCAGCCACGTATTTAGAACGGACGCAGACAAGGACAGGTAAAGGTCCGAATGACGACAGGAAGATGTGATATCGATCAGGGCTCATAGACGAGGACCTGTTCCATATCTTCCACCAGATTTCTGAAGCTCTATGGGGCGGCTATGGCGGCACGCACACGGATTTCTCCACGCTCCCTTCAGATGAATGGGACAATCTGATAAATATCATGTCTGTGAATCAACCCAAAAAGGACATTAGGGCTAAAAAAAAAAAAACGCAGACAGCGCACCCTGTGATGTCCACATCTGTACGTCTGTTCCGTGGCAGACGAAAAATATAGAACATGTCCTATTCTTGTCCATTTTACGGACGAGGATAGGACTGTTCTGTTATGGCCTGGACGTTCACACACGGCTGGTATCCACGTTTTGCAGATCCACAGTTTGTAGAGAGCAAAAACAGCTACGGCCGTGTGCAGGAGCCCTTAGGGTTAATTCACACACGGAAGATTTGCTGTGGAAATTTCAGGGAATGAAAATCCGTTCTACTCATTTGGCAGCAAGTCAATGGATTTCTGCAAACCCCATTCAGATGAACGGAAAGGATTTTGCAGAAATTCCTGCAGTAACTCTGCTGTGTGAACATACCCTTACTACCTCCTCCGGCAGGGACCGATCCTACAGGTCACTTATGAATGGCAGTTCGGTGAATAAAAAGTTACTTGCACGCCCTTTACGTCGCACAAGACGTTTTTACGCCGTCCTCTTCGCTGAGGCGAGGACAATTCACGTGAAGACAAGTGTAGATGTTGGATGGGAGCGGAGAAGGTCTTCACAGACTGCCGGAGGCTTAGGCCTGGTCATATATTAGGCACAGCCTCCAGCAGCGCAGGGGTTACCCAAGGCCAGCGTAAAATGCCAAGTTTTGTAAGTGACCCCCACTGTGTAGTTGAACTCTTACCGTAATATCAGTCAATACCATGATACACACATGTCAATTACGGTATTGATTCTATAACCCCCCCCACCCCCCTCCTTCAAGACGTCCAATGTTAAGGAGACCCCAGTGGTCGACCACCAGGTTCTGCTAAGATAAACGTGACGCACCGAGATCCAATCACCTCTATCAATACTAGACAATAGGCACCCTGACAATTTAAAGGGATGCTCCACAGTAATGGCATTTCAGTTATATCAGAAGCAAGCATGTGCCACCCAGGAACCTCCATCTAAGCCTCCTTGCACACGACCGTATGCCCTCCGATACATAGCGGGCTATATGTCCCGGAGCGGCATTGATCGTGTGCACGGCAACAATGATGCTGTGGACGTCGGGCTATTGTCCCGCACTCATATGATCTTACGGACCGCATGTCTCGGAGGGCATACGGCCGCGTGCAAGAGGCCTAAGGCTGTGTTGACATGGCTGTACATCATACACCTTCCTGTCACGGAGCTGCCATTGGATACACATTTTATTACATGCACATTTCCATACGGCTCAGCTGTGGACTTGGCCACATGTGAACAGAAGGTGAGGACATACATGAGCAGAACGTCCAGCCATCACCTGTGGGCACGACTTGTTAAACATGGGGAACGTACTAAAAACAACAGCCGAATGAGCCCCATCGGCCTTCGTACACAACAGCTGAACTGCCCTTTTTGAAGCAAGACTGTCCAAAAAACAGCAATTCATGCCCAATGTGTGAATAAAACCTACAGTTTTATTGAAGCATAGCTTTGGCTAAATTTCCTAAAAGTGGCTAAAATAAGGCACAGTAGGGCAATCAGCTCAGAAACGATAACGGTCCCCCGACGTCCCCCTCTCGGTTCTGTCATTTACGAGATGTCGAAAGTCAGGATCCAGACCAAGATGAACTGTGAGAGCGCAACACCTCCGCTGCGTCAGGCAGTCCGAGCATGCATGTGGGAGGGCGGCTCCATACAAAGACAGGAACATGGGCTCCCTGCTCTCAGACACTTCTCTCTTACCCTGTAGGCAGGTCTTTGCCATTGGACAACCCTTTTAAGCTTAAAGGGGCTTCCTGGGTTGACAATATTGATGCCCTAAGAGTCCAACTTCCGGCACCTCTCAGTCATAGTCGCAGAGCTCGGACGAAGCACAGCGCCACACATCATGTAGTGGTTGTGCTTGGCACTGCAGCTCAATCCCATGTGACCGATGGACATGGCGACACAGGCCGAGGAGGAGGGTGCATCCCCTGATCAGTGAGGGGGTGCCGGAAGGTGGACCTCCAACGATACTGTGAACCTGGAAAACTCCTTTAAACATTGTGTAATAAGAAGCTACTTTCTGTTTCACTTCCTTATCATTTACAAGATCTCTGCTTGCAGTCAGCAAAGGAGAACTCTTCTTTAGAACCACAGGTTAAGGATACATGCACACGACCGTATGTGTTTTTTTGCGGATGTCCTATTCTTGTCCTAAAACGGACAAGAATAGGACATGTTCTATTTTTTTTTTGCGGGGCTACGGAATAGACAGCACACGGAGTGCTGTCCGCGTTTTTTGCAGACCAATTGAAATGAATAGGTCTGCATCCTATCTGCAAAAAACAAGGAACGGAAACAAAAATACGTTGGTGTGCATGAGGCCTGAGCCTGCTTTGGCGGGCAGAGGCTGGATACAATGTAACAAACAGCAGGAGAGAGAAGAGCAGCGGCCAGAGACTGGATACAGTGTAACAAACAGCAGGAGAGAGAAGAGCAGCGGCCAGAGACTGGATACAGTGTAACAAACAGCAGGAGAGAGAAGAGCAGCGGCCAGAGACTGGATACAGAGTAACAGACAGCAGGAGAGAGAAGAGCAGCGGCCAGAGACTGGATACAGAGTAACAGACAGCAGGAGAGAGAAGAGCAGCGGCCAGAGACTGGATACAGTGTAACAAACAGCAGGAGAGAGAAGAGCAGCGGCCAGAGACTGGATACAGAGTAACAGACAGCAGGAGAGAGAAGAGCAGCGGGCAGAGACTGGATACAGAGTAACAAACAGCAGGAGAGAGAAGAGCAGCGGGCAGAGGCTGGATACAGAGTAACAGACAGCAGGAGAGAGAAGAGCAGCGGGCAGAGGCTGGATACAGTGTAACAAACAGCAGGAGAGAGAAGAGCAGCGGCCAGAGACTGGATACAGTGTAACAGACAGCAGGAGAGAGAAGAGCAGCGGCCAGAGACTGGATACAGTGTAACAGACAGCAGGAGAGAGAAGAGCAGCGGCCAGAGACTGGATACAGAGTAACAAACAGCAGGAGAGAGAAGAGCAGCGGCCAGAGACTGGATACAGTGTAACAGACAGCAGGAGAGAGAAGAGCAGCGGCCAGAGACTGGATACAGTGTAACAGACAGCAGGAGAGAGAAGAGCAGCGGCCAGAGACTGGATACAGAGTAACAGACAGCAGGAGAGAGAAGAGCAGCGGCCAGAGACTGGATACAGTGTAACAAACAGCAGGAGAGAGAAGAGCAGCAGCCAGAGACTGGATACAGAGTAAGAAACAGCAGGAGACAGAAGAGCAGCGGGCAGAGACTGGATACAGTGTAACAAACAGCAGGAGAGAGAAGAGCAGCGGCCAGAGACTGGATACAGTGTAACAAACAGCAGGAGAGAGAAGAGCAGCGGCCAGAGACTGGATACAGTGTAACAGACAGCAGGAGAGAGAAGAGCAGCGGCCAGAGACTGGATACAGTGTAACAAACAGCAGGAGAGAGAAGAGCAGCGGCCAGAGACTGGATACAGTGTAACAAACAGCAGGAGAGAGAAGAGCTGCAGCCAGAGACTGGATACAGTGTAACAAACAGCAGGAGACAGAAGAGCAGCGGCCAGAGACTGGATACAGAGTAACAAACAGCAGGAGACAGAAGAGCAGCGGCCAGAGACTGGATACAGTGTAACAGACAGCAGGAGACAGAAGAGCAGCGGCCAGAGACTGGATACAGTGTAACAGACAGCAGGAGACAGAAGAGCAGCGGCCAGAGACTGGATACAGTGTAACAAACAGCAGGAGACAGTTTCAGCTCAGGGGAGACTGGATACAACTGTAGCAAACACTCAGCTGGGAAAGTTTTACAACTGTATCCACCTGTCAGCTATGGCTGGACTGCGCCTGGGGAGCTTTCCTGCCTCTGGATGTAAATAAGAACACCCCCCATCCACTGACAGGAAGCAGGGATCTTGAAACCAGTGACAAACTGGAGTACAAAGTATTAGAACACATCTGAACCAAGCCCGCACCTCCGCGAGACGTCTTACCTTGATGGTGACTGTTCAGCATGACCTCGATTTCGCCGTCACTACCTGGGGAGGGGGGTCCCATTCCAGAAGCCATTTTGATAACGGTGCCGCGTAGCAGAAGTTAATATCCAAGGAACGTCGGAGCGGCTGCTTGAGGCGCAGGAGAGGGGGCTGTAGGAAGACCAGAGGGCGAGTTATAGGAGGAAGTACAGAGGCGCAAAAGACCACGCCACGTGATGCCACGGACGAGCGCGATTTACTGCTACCTACCACTGCCTGTGTATGGCGGAGCACGGCCTACATAAACCCATCCCTCCGAAACACATAGCCGGACATACTGACTCCTCACCTATACGACCCCAATCCTTACATGTGAACACAACAATCTGCTCCATCCCCTTAAAATCCCCCCCCCATTACGTAGCATGTACACACACATCCATCCCGGCACAGGCTAAAGTTCAAAGCCGTTCTAATGAGGACATCAATACTGCTGCCGGCGGCCGAGACCTGAAGTGCAGCTTCCGGAGGAGCCCTTTGTCAGGCCAGCCCTGCGTGCAAGGCCGGCTGGGGGTTGTAGTCCCTGCAAAAGCCACAGCTGGGAGAGCTGGAGGTTGCCAGCAAAACAATAAACCCCCCCCTCGGGGGTGTAGATAGAAATATATATATATATATATATCTCTATCATGGCCATCACCAGACACATACAACACATATGTGCAGTTTTTTTTTTTTAACCCCAGCTGTATATTATATATGTACACAATACCATGTATATAGTCATAACACACAGATATATATATATCCTGGCGTCTTATAAACTACAATGACCCTGTATACAGAAATATATATATATATATATATATATATACACACCCCCTGTATACAGAGATTATATATATATATATATACACACCCCCTGTATACGGATTAATATATTCCCCCCCCCCCCCCCCCCCCCCCCCCCCCCCCCCCCCCCCCCGTATACGGATTATATATCTATAGCCCCCCACGTCACACTCCTCTCATGTGTATAAAGTCCATCAGACCCCATCCCCCCACCCCGGGGTCCTGTACACAGAGCTCGGACCCCCGCCACACTGCCCCCCGGTGCACGCCGCCGGCCCTCCGCTCTGTCCCAGGCACCGGCTGCGGCCGCCTCCTCCATGCGTGTCCGGATTGGCGCACATTTCCTCCTGGCGGGCAGAATGTCGCTCCGGAGCGCCCCGTCTGCCCACACAGACATGACTGAGGTCCCCCCCACACAATAGGCGGTCACAGGCCGCTCTCCTCCACGCCGCCGCCCCCCGGAGCCCTCCGACTCACCCCGGGCCGGTATATACAATGTCCAGAAGCCTCCACGTTCCCTCCTGACGGTATATACTCCCGCTCCTCGCTCCTGTACACCGGCAGTGATGGTGGAGACCCCACCCCTTCCCTCGTCCCGCCCCGTTACCATGACTACCAGCGTGTTGCCCTAGAGATGGGCCGGCCTGACATCCCATAATAAACATGAGGGAGTCTGACATCCCATAATAGCCCACACACTCTGCCCCCTCTCTGTCCTCAGCCATCCCATAATCATCATCACACACAGAAAAAAAAAGTGAGACATCCCATAATAGTTCTCTCCTCACGGCCCATAGTGATAACATGCAGGGGAGCCTGGCATCCCATAATAGTCTTCACACATGCATCCCATAATGAGGGAGATAGATTGACATCCCATAATAGTGCACACTGGCATCCCATAATAACTTCAGTGTGCTGTGAGGGATCGAGGCATCCCATAATAGGCTCTCCTGACAGCCCATAATGAAGCATCAGTGTGACAGCACCTCAGAGTGCTAGGTGTCCATCAGCTCCTGAGGAGCCATCACACAGCCACCTACCTCTCCATCAGCTACTGCCACCCAGCTTTCCCAGACACCTGAGCACACCCTCTGCTGGTGACCCAGCTCTCCACAGGGGGGGGGGGGGGGTACTGAGGGTCTACACTGAGCCCCACCACGTTATATAATAAAACTGAGGAGATCCCCCCCCCCCCCCCCCCCACTGCCATGTTTGCTGTAGTACTCCCCTCTGCTATCGCAGTGGGCCGGTCTGTGATCACTAGTGAACCCTATGGTGAGCAAAGTTCTGTGACCCATGGCGGGGGGATACAGGGGGTAAAATACCTGTGAAAGTGGCCTGAGAGAGAACACACGCCCCATTTACCTCACAGGGGGGGGGGGGGGGGTCTCCTCTGCCGCTAAAATCTACACCCTTCACAAATAGACCTGACAGTGACATTTCTCAAGCAGATCTAATGCATATATTTTTCTTACATTGGTGAAGATATAGTAAGAATTTGGCCATATTACTGTTTTTGGTTATTTCAAAAAAGGGGTTGAACCCCCCCCCTATACATAACTATCAACCCTACTTTGACCAGGTCAGACGATCCCTACACGTTTCAGTCTATACGGGAACAGACATCTTGGATGAGGTCATAGACTTTGCTCTTTAGGCCTCTCATACTGATACTGGTTCAGACAATGACCCTCCCCCTTATATCGGGTCAGACAATGATCCCTACTTATACCGGGTCAGACGATGATCCCCCTTATATCGGGTCAGACAATGATCCCTACTTATACCGGGTCAGACAATGATCCCTACTTATACCGGGTCAGACAATGATCCCTACTTATACCGGTCAGACAATGATCACTACTTATAACCGGGTCAGACAAGTGATCCCCCTTATATCGGGTCAGACAATGATCCCTACTTATACCAGGTCAGACAATGATCACAACTTATACCGAGTCAGACAAGATCCCCCTTATACCGAGTCAGACAATGATCCCTACTTATACCGGGTCAGACAATGATCCCTACTTATACCGGGTCAGACAATGATCACTACCTTTATTACCGGGTCAGACAATGATCACTACTTATACCGAGTCAGACAATGATCCCCCTTATATCGGGTCAGACAATGATCCCTACTTATACCGGGTCAGACAATGATCCCCCTTATATCGGGTCAGACAATGATCCCTACTTATATCGGGTCAGACAGTGATCACTACTTATACCGGGTCAGACAATGATCCCTACTTATACCGGGTCAGACAATGATCACTACTTATACCGGGTCAGACGATGATCCCCCTTATACCGAGTCAGACAATGATCCCTACTTATACCGAGTCAGACAATGATCCCTACTTATACCGGGTCAGATGATGATCCCCCTTATACCGGGTCAGACGATGATCCCTACTTATATCGGGTCAGACAATGATCCCTACTTATACCGGGTCAGACAATGATCACTACTTATACCGAGTCAGACAATGATCCCTACTTATATCGGGTCAGACAATGATCACTACTTATACCGGGTCAGACAATGATCCCTACTTATATCGGGTCAGACAATGATCACTACTTATATCGGGTCAGACAATGATCACTACTTATACCGGGTCAGACGATGATCCCCCTTATACCGAGTCAGACAATGATCCCTACTTATATCGGGTCAGACGATGATCCCTACTTATACCGGGTCAGACAATGATCCCTACTTATACCGAGTCAGACGATGATTCCTACTTATACCGGGTCAGACAATGATCCCTACTTATATCGGGTCAGACAATGATCACTACTTATACCGGGTCAGACAATGATCCCTACTTATATCGGGTCAGACAATGATCACTACTTATATCGGGTCAGACAATGATCACTACTTATATCGGGTCAGACAATGATCACTACTTATATCGGGTCAGACAATGATCCCTACTTATACCGAGTCAGACGATGATCACTACTTATACCGGGTCAGACAATGATCCCTACTTATATCGGGTCAGACAATGATCCCTACTTATACCGGGTCAGACAATGATCACTACTTATACCGGGTCAGACAATGATCCCTACTTATATCGGGTCAGACAATGATCCCTACTTATACCGGGTCAGACAATGATCCCTACTTATACCGGGTCAGACGATGATCCCTACTTATACCGGGTCAGACGATGATCCCTACTTATACCGCGTCAGACGATGATCACTACTTATACCGGGTCAGACAATGATCCCTACTTATACCGGGTCAGACAATGATTCCTACTTATACCGGGTCAGACAATGATCACTACTTATACCGGGTCAGACAATGATCCCTACTTATACCGAGTAAGACGATGATCCCCCTTATACCGAGTCAGACAATGATCCCCCTTATACCGGGTCAGACAATGATCCCTACTTATACCAGGTCAGACAATGATCCCTACTTATACCAGGACAGACAATGATCCCTACTTATACCAGGACAGACAATGATCCCTATTATACTGGGGCAGACAATGATTCCTACTTGTACTGGGGCAGACAATGATCCCTACTTATACCAGGACAGACAATGATCCCTACTTATACTGGGGCAGAAAATGATCCCTACTTTATGGGGGCAAACAATGATCCCTACTTATACGGGGCAGACAATGATCCCTACTCATGTCGGGGCAAACAATGATCCCTACTTATACGGGGCAGACAATGATCACTACTTATATCGGGTCAGACAATGATCCCTACTTATACCGGGTCAAACAATGATCCCTACTTATACCGGGGCAGACAATGATCCCTACTTATACTGGGGCAGACAATGATCCCTACTTATGCCGGGGCAGACAGTAATCCCTACTTATACCGGGGCAGACAATGATCATACTTATACTGGGGCAGACAATGATCCCTACTTATATCGGGTCAGACAATGATCCCTACTTATATCGGGTCAGACAATGATCCCTACTTATACCGGGGCAGACAATGATCCCTACTTATATGGGGACAATGATCCCTACTTATACCGGGGCAGACAATGATCCGTACATATACCAGGGCAGACAATGATCCCTACTTATAACGGGGCAGACAGTGATCCCTACTTATACCGGGGCAGACAAACAATGATCACTACTTATACCGGGGCAGACAGACAATGATCCCCCTTATACCGGGTCAGACGATGATCCCTACTTATACCAGGTTAGACAATGATCCCTACTTATACCAGGACAGACAATGATCCCTACTTATATCAGGACAGACAATGATCCCTACTTATACTGGGGCAGACAATGATTCCTACTTGTACTGGGGCAGACAATGATCCCTACTTATACCAGGACAGACAATGATCCCTACTTATACTGGGGCAGAAAATGATCCCTACTTTATGGGGGCAAACAATGATCCCTACTTATACGGGGCAGACAATGATCCCTACTCATGTCGGGGCAAACAATGATCCCTACTTATACTGGGCAGACAATGATCACTACTTATATCGGGTCAGACAATGATCCCTACTTATACCGGGTCAAACAATGATCCCTACTTATACCGGGGCAGACAATGATCCCTACTTATACTGGGGCAGACAATGATCCCTACTTATGCCGGGGCAGACAGTAATCCCTACTTATACCGGGGCAGACAATGATCCCTACTTATACTGGGGCAGACAATGATCCCTACTTATATCGGGTCAGACAATGATCCCTACTTATATCGGGTCAGACAATGATCCCTACTTATATCGGGTCAGACAATGATCCCTACTTATACTGGGGCAGACAATGATCCCTACTTATGCCGGGGCAGACAGTAATCCCTACTTATACCGGGGGCAGACAATGATCCCTACTTATATCGGGTCAGACAATGATCCCTACTTATATCGGGTCAGACAATGATCCCTACTTATACCGGGGCAGACAATGATCCCTACTTATATGGGGACAATGATCCCTACATATACCAGGGCAGACAGTAATCCCTACTTATACCGGGGCAGACAGTGATCCCTACTTATACCGGGGCAGACAATGATCCCTACTCATAACGGGGCAGACAATGATCCCTACTTATACCGGGGCAGACAGACAATGATCCCTACTTTTACCGGGGCAGACAGACAATGATCCCTACTTATACCGGGGCAGACAATGATCCCTACTTATACCAGGTCAGACAATGATCCCTACTTATACCAGGACAGACAATGATCCCTACTTATACCGGGGCAGACAGACAATGATCCCTACTTATACCGGGGCAGACAATGATCCCTACTTATATTGGGGCAGACAATGATCCCTACTTATATTGGGGCAGACAATGATCCCTACGTGTTTCAGTGTATACGGGGCAGACATCCTGGATGGGGTCACAGACTTTGCTCTCTCTCTCTCGCAGTCATGTCCAGGGGTCTCCCTATGACAGAGGTGATGGAGGGTCTTCTCCCCCCCCCCACTCTATCAGCCAGAGAGAGGAGCCGCTGCAGTGATTTGGTGGAAGACGGGGCTCCATGCATTATTCCACCAGCTAACCCATAGTCATCATACATAGGCATCCCATAATAGTTATATACTCATTTCCCATAGTAAAAACATGAGAGCCTGACACCCCATAATAGTCTCTGCACAGACATCCCATAATACTCTTAACATCCCATAGCATTAACATGAGGAGTCATTGACATCCCATAATGGTCTCCACACAGACATCCCATAATGAACCAGGGAGAGAAAGAGACTGACATCCCATAATCACCCGCTCTGGCATCCCAGAATAGCTAAGGAAACCTGGCACAGTGTGAAGGAGAGAGAACGTGACATCCCATAATATCAGCTATCAGTGTGACAGCACCTTGGAGGTGTCCCTCGGTGCCCAACTCCACTGACCTGGAAACAGTCACAGCCGTGCCACACGTATAAATACTGCAACTTATTACATCATTTCATCAGCTCTGCTTGCTGTCAGTGAATTGGAACATTGTTGTTTGTTTCCAGAGGCTAAAAAACCCTGTCCTGACCTAATCTCTGCTTCAACTGTATCCTGTCTGGACTTCACTGATACATTGTAACAATCTACCAGGAGAGAGAGGGAAGAGACAAAAGAGAGAGGAGAGAGAGACAGAGACAAAGAGAGAGGAGAGAGAAAGAGAGAGA